>NC_138043.1:1803286-1897327 GCF_964106645.2 Podarcis pityusensis
CAGTGTTCTCGAAGCTACCAGCATGAGTTTGACCAAACTGCGGGAGGCAGTGGAAGACAGGAGGGCCTGGCGTGCTCTGGTCCAGGGGGTCATGAAGAGGCGGACACGACTAAACAACTAAACAACAACAGTCCTCATGGTCCTGAATTAAACAGTCTGTGAGCGCTTCGAAAAGGACACTGTGATTACTCAGACCCAGCATGGGTTTCTCAATAGAGTTTCAAGATTGGTGGATAAGGGGAATGTGGCAGATGTAGTGTATCTTCTACCCAGACACTGAAGTCCAGCGCTGAGGGCCTTCTGGCAGTTCCCTCACTGAGAGAAGCCAAGCTACAGGGAACCAGGCAGAGGGACTTCTCGGTGGTGGCACCCGCCCTGTGGAACACCCTCCCACCAGATGTCAAGGAAACAAACAACTGTCTGACTTTTAGAAGACATCTGAAGGCAGCCCTGTTTAGGGAAGTTTTTAATGTTTTATGTTTTATTGTGTTTTTAATATTCTGTTGGGAGCCACACAGAGTGGCTGGGGAAACCCAGCCAGATGGGCGGGGTATAAATAGTTAAATTATTATTATCATTATTATTATTAGTACTACTACTAGCACCAGAATTCAAAAGCATCCATGGACAAAAACAACAAGCATATAAAAAAATTCTCCTTTGGTCCCTCACGACGCAGTCTTCTGTAAACACGACGCAGTCTTCTATAAAAGTATAAAAAGAGTTTACTCATGCATTCTGTTCACAAATGGATCCCAGAAGGCAGACTTAAGTTACAAAAGTAATATACACCTGGAAACTATCCTATAAGGAGATAGTTCCTTTGTCCTCTCTTGGCTGGAAGAAGCGAGGTTACAGGGAAGCAGGCAGAGGGCCTTCTCGGTAGTGGCACCCGCCCTGTGGAACGCCCTCCCACCAGATGTCAAAGAGAACAACAACTACCAGACTTTTAGAAGACATCTGAAGGGAGCCCTGTTTAGCGAAGCTGTTAAAGTTTGATGCATTACTGTGTTTTAATGCTTTGTTGGGAGCCGCCCAGAGTGGCTGGGGAAGCCCAGCCAGATGGGCGGGGTATAAATAATAAATTATTATTATATTATTATTATCTTGATTTCAGCAAGGCTTTTGACAAAGTCCCCCCCCCCCCCGCCATGACATCCTTGTGGAAAAGCTGGTAAAATGTAGTCTGGATGAAATAACTGTTGGATGGGATTTAGAGCTGGTTGACGGATCAAACCCAAAATGTGCTCACTCCTGGTTCCTTGTCATCCTGGAAAAATGTGACAGAGCCACAGACTTGCCCTGCTCTCTAAGCCGGGCATAGGCAACTTTGGCCCTCTAGATGTTTTGGGACTACAACTCCCATGTTCCCTAGCCAACAAGACCAGTGGTCAGGGATGATGGGAATTGTAGTCCCCAAAACATCTGGAGGGCCAAGGTTGCCTCTGCCTGCTCTAAGCCATGTTACCTCTTCAGCTCCTGGCAGCTAATCCTCCCCGTCTTCTCCCTCTGACCCCTCCTAAAAGACCTACATTGGCTCCCAGGACGTTTCTGAGCACAATTCCAAAGGTTGGTGCTGACCTTGAAAGCCCTAAACGGCCCAGTAGACCTGAAGGAGCGTCTCCACTCCCATCGTCCACCCCGGACACCTGGGTCCATCTCCCGAGGGTCTTCTCGCGGTTCCCTCCCTGTGAGATGTGAGGTTACAGGGAACCAGGCAGAGGGCCTTCTCAGTGGTGGTGCCCTCCCATCAGATGTCAAGGAAATAAGCAACTATCTGACTCTCAGAAGACATCTGAAGGCAGCCCTGTTTAGGGAAGTTTTTAATGTTTGAAGTTTTATTCTGTTTTATATGTACTGGAAGCCGCGCAAAGTGGCTGACGGGAAAGTCAGAGAGCCAGTATCGTGTAGGGGTTAGAGAGCGACATACTGGGAACTGAGAGACCTGGGTTCAAATCTCCACTTGGCCCTGAAGCTCAATGGGTGTGACTTTAGGCCAGTCACTGCCTCTCCGCCTGACCTAGTGAGGTTACAGGGAACCTGGCAGAGGGCCTTCTCGGTGGTGGCGCCCTCCCACCAGATGTCAAGGAAATAAACAACTATCTGGTTTTTAGAAGACATCTGAAAGAAGCCCTTTACAGGGAAGTTTTTAATGTTTGGTGTACTATCATGTTTTTAATATTCTGTTGGGAGTAGCGGGCAGGGAGGGTCTCATCCTGCGTACCAGATGGAGCTGGCAGACAGCTGCCCTGGAACACAGAATTGACCTGTGTCTCCATGGACAGCTGTGAGTCCAAAATGACTCCCAGGCTGCGCACCTGGTCCTGTATGGGGAAATTGCGTCGTAAAGAGGACGGGATATATATATGCAAGTGTGCTAGCAGTGTGCTTTGCCGTGGCTACTGATTTCCACTGCAGTTATTAATGACCCAACCTGGGCCTATGTGCCAGGAGACAGGCAAGTTCTGCTGATTGAATGAAAATTGGAAAACTCGTTAATACCTCAAGCAATATAGATCATCTGGAAGAAGATTTAAGCTCGGCCCGGGAGTGACTGATGGGTTTTAACACCTCTCGGATCTTTAAATTATATCTATCATAAAGCCCAAAACGCGACGTTTCTCGCCTAGGATGATGTTAGAGGTTGGGCGCGTGACGATGTGCTTGAGACCTTCAGATGGGGCCAGCTCTCTATCTCTGGGTCCAGACCTGATGGGGATGAGCTGCCTGGGCCTTCCCCAACCCGGTTTTGGACTACAACTCCCATCATCCAAGACCACTGGGTGTGAAGAGGTTGATGGGAATCAGAGTCACGCAGCTCTGTTGAGCCGTGGGTTCTCATTGCTGGGTGAGAACTGAAGTCCAAAATTCCTAGAGGCACCAGGCAAATTTGAACAATTTTTAACCTGTTTCTGGACAACATCGTCCTAGACCAGCCTTTCTCAACCTGTGGGTCCCGAGATGTTGTTGAACTACAACTCCCATCACCCCTAGCTAGCAAGGCCAGAGCTCAGGGATGATGGGAGTTGTAGGCCGGAAGGACACAATAAGGGTTCTGCCAGATCAGGCCAGTGGCATCCAGTGGCCAGCCCAGATTGTTGTTGTTTAGTCGATTAGTTGTGTCCGACTCTTTGTGACCCCCTGGTCCAGAGCACGGCAGGCCCTCCTGTCTTCCACTGCCTCCCACACTTTGGTCAAACTCATGTTGGCTGCTTCGAGAACACCGTCCCACCATCTCGTCCTCCGTCGTCCCCTTCTCCTTGTGCTCTCCATCTTCCCCAACATCAGGTTCTTTTCCAGGGAGTCTTCTCTTCTCATGAGGTGGCCAAAGTCTTGGAGCCTCAGCTTCAGGATCTGTCCTTCCAGTGAGCACTCAGGGCTGATTTCCTTCAGAATGGAGAGGTTGGATCTTCTTGCAGTCCATGGGACTCTCAAGAGTCTCCTCCAGCACCAGACTTCAAAAGCATCCATTCTTCGGCGATCAGCCTTCTTTATGGTTCAGCTCTCACTTCCATACATCACTACAGGGAAAACCATAGCTTTATGTAATAGGACGCCCCTATTTTCATCGGAAAAATATCAGCGGGTATGTGAGGTTGTCACCCTGAGCTAGAAAAGAGGGCGATTGCAGCTGTTGGTGTCAGCCAGCAGTCCAGGAACAATAAACCTGACACAGGATTGGCAAAGCCATCCCCATCGCTTGCCTTTCACGCCTCTTAACAAGCATATCGGATGCGTATAACAAACTCCTGGCCAGCCGGGCGAAATTCTTGGGTTCTGGCTCCCATCTCCGATGGCGAGATTGATGGGGAAACATTTCCTCCTGGCTTCCCCATAAACCTGCGCGTGGCCTGGCTCTCCTGCTAGAATCACCCTAAGCCAAAGCCATTCATTAGAGGCGTCAATCGATGTGGTGGGTTTTTTTTATTTTTACGATTATTCTCATGCTCCCCGCACCAAGTGCATTCCAAGGCCAGGGCTTGGAAATATGTCAGCGTAATTGGAGGCAAGGAGACGCGCTTTGCACCCGAGTAGATTTGATTCTGCATGTTGGTGTTTGCTTGATCGTAAAGAAGCAGAATCATGGAACTGTAGACTTTGGAGGGACCCTCAAAGGTCCTCTAGTCCAACCCGCTGAAATGCAGGAATCGCAGATTAAGCATCCATGACAGTCGAAGGCTTCTCCTTTCCTGGTTTCACCGTAGAACTAATCCTTTGAACTAATGTTTGTGGCAGCTGAACTCATCTTGGATTTGCCTAAGTAATTACAGTATAATCTTTCCTGGGGGTGGGTTATTCTTCATCATGTAGTACGTCATTAATCTGCAGAACTCACTCCCACAGGGGGCAGAGATAACCCCCTCCACCAAGCAATAATAATAGTAATAATAATAATAATAATAATAATAATAATAATAATAATTTATTTATACCTCGCCCATCTGACTGGGCTTCCCCGGCCACTCTGGGCAGCTTCTAACAAAATATCAAAATGCAGTAATGCATCAAACATTAAAAGCTTCCCTGAACAGGGCTGTCTTCAGATGTCTTCTAAAAGTCTGGTAGTTGTTGTTCTCTTTGACAAAGAAGTTTTTTATGAACCACCCTACTGCCCTACACTCCGCTGGGCTTCCCAGGTCCTGGAAAGCCGGCCTGTGTGAAGAAAGTGAGACTAGGCTGAGTAGATTAAGCCTTGCCTTGCCTTCACCCTGCCCCTGAACGCAACTAATTTTTCTTGATTTTACTGCTGTGGTGGTTTTTTTGTTTTGGCAAACCACTTTGCAGGTTTTTTCAAAAATAAATTTTATTAAATAAATAAACAACAAATATAAATAAAACAACATAAGCCAAAACACAACCCACGCTGTAGATTTAAGTACAGTGGACGCTCGGGTTGCGAACGTGATCCATGTGGGATGCACGTTCGCAACCTGCAGCGGCATGTCTGCGCATGCTCAGATTGCGTTTTGGTACTTCTGCGCATGCGCAGAGTGCGATTTGGCGCTTCTGCGCATGTGCGGCCACCGAAACCCGGAAGTCACCCATTTCGGTACTTACAGGTTTTGGCGCGTCCATAACCTGAAAAAACACAACCTGAAGCATCTGTAACCCGAGGTATGACTGTATCTGTCCATACTTGTTACCAGAGGACCAAAATCCACATTCCTTTATAAGAAAATACGAAGTAATGTAAAACCATTTTTGCAGGCAATCATAGTAATAAAAAATGTGTGGTGTGTTGACAAGAAATTTTCTGCACCGGGTACCATCTGATCTTCCTATGTCTCTGTGAACATCCATTCATCACCCTTAAAGGTAAAGGTAAAGGGACCCCTGACCATGAGGTCCAGTCGCGGCCGACTCTGGGATTGCGGTGCTCATCTCGCTTTATTGGCCGAGGGAGCCGGCGTCCAGCTTCCGGGTCATGTGGCCAGCAGGACTAAGCCGCTTCTGGCGAACCAGAGCAGCGCACGGAAATGCTGTTTACCTTCCCGCTGGAGCGGGACCTATTCATCTACTTGCGCTTTGACGTGCTTTCGAACTGCTAGGTTGGCAGGAGCAGGGACCAAGCAACGGGAGCTCACCCCGTCATTGCGGGGATTCGAACCGCTGACCTTCTGATCAGCAAGTCCTAGGCTCTGTGGCTTAACCCACAGCGCCACCCGCATCACCTTTACTGTGATGTAAATAACCCATGAAGGTTGGCGGGAGGCGGGAGAGGAGAGAGAAATCCGTGGGAAATCTGTTTCGAATCTCCTGCGTGGGCTCGACACTTGGAACTGCATCCCAGAGAGAGATTCTTCTGATCTGCCCATCTCAGGTGCCGCTGGCAAGCAGCCCAGTGGCGCTGCTGACATCTCTCCAGCCCCATCAAAAAACCCCGACTTGGAGTAACAAGCAATCAATTCCCCTGTTAAGCTGTCGAAATATTTAACAGATATTATGGCTAATGGGCTCGGGGAGGGGGAGAGAGAGGGAGAGACCTCAAGCAAAGGGAGAGGGATGATGCAAAGAGGGTTTCGCAGTGGAAAGACTGAAGAAGAAGGCTCTCCTTTAGAAGGGTGAACATGGCCTACGCTTCCTGCCTGCCCCGCTGCCCCGAGGTCACCTCCAGAAGCACTCCTTCCTTGTGACCTTTTCTGGTCAGAAGCTATTTGTGGTGAAGAGGCAGAACAGCGTCCGGGAGCCTGTGATCGTCTGAATTTGACCTTCCTGCTTCTGTTACTCTGTGACTTTGGGAGTGGGGGACTCAAGGAGAGTTGGGCTACAGGAACAAAGCACCTTTTATGTACGCATGTGTTGATACTGGGTCACAAGCAGGCTGGAGGCTCCTTGGATGCGTTGTAAGGTAAACGTAAAGGGACCCCTGACCATTAGATCCAGTCGCGGACGACTCTGGGGTTGCGGCGCTCATCTCACTTTACTGGCCGAGGGAGCGGGTGTCATGTAGCCAGCAAGACTAAGCCACTTCTGGTGAACCAGAGCAGTGTACAGAAACACCGTTTACCTTCCCGCTGGAGCAGTACCTATTTATCTACTAGCGCTTGTGTGCTTTCGAATTGCTAGGTTGGCAGGAGCAGGAACTGAGGAACGGGAGCTCACCCCGTCGTGGGGATTCGAACTGCCGACCTTCTGATAGGCAAGTCCTAGGCTCTGTGGTTTAACCCACAGCGCCACCCGCGTTGTACATTCTGCTTAAAGGCTTCGTGCCGCTGGGGGTTTGCTCCATATAGCTGTGGGCGTGATGGCAGTATGTGAAATAAAGTTCTTTGAAAAGAGAAAAGAAGAAAAAGAAGAAAAAGAAGGGAGAGCGCTGGGGTCAAGGCCTTGGTAAGGCAGGGCCTGGCTGGAGGGATGGGTTGGCATGGGGGAGTTGGTGCCAAGGGGGGCAAAGAGTTTGTCTAAAAGGCTCTGTCGCCCACAGGAAGAACAGGCAATGGGTGTGTGTGAGAGCGGTGCCCAATTATTCTCTCTCCTCTCTCCTTCCTTGGAGGTTTCTAATCAGAGGTTGGATGGACACCTGTCAGGGATGCTTCAGCTGAGATGCCTTGCCTCGGCCCAGTATACCTGAAGGAGCGTCTCCACCCCCATCGTTCTGCCCGGACGCTGAGGTCCAGCTCCGAGGGCCTTCTGGTGGTTCCCTCATTGCGAGAAGCAAAGCTACAGGGAACCAGGCAGAGGGCCTTCTCGGTGGTGGCGCCCTCCCTGTAGAACGCCCTCCCATCAGATGTCAAAGCGATAAACAACTACCTGACATTCCAGAAGACATCTTAAGGCAGCCCTGTTCAGGGAAGTTTTCAATGTGTGACATTTTAGTGTATTTTTGGTCTCTGTGGAAGCCGCCCAGAGTGGCTGGGGAAAACCAGCCAGATGGGCGGGGTATAAATAATAAATTATTATTATTATTATTATTATTATTGCATTGCAATGGGGGGTTGGGCAAGGGGGAGTCCCTTCCAACCCTACGATTCTATGGTTCTATGGTAGGCAACTTAAGGCCTGGGGGCAGGATGCAGCCCAATCGCCTTCTCAATCCGGCCCGCGGACGGTCTGCGAATCAGCGTTTTTTTACATGGGTAGAATGTGTCTTTTTATTTAAAATGCAACTCTGGGTTATTTTTGGGGCATAGGAATTCATTCATTTCCCCCTTCCTTCAAAATATAGTCCGGCCCCCACAAGGTCTGAGGGACAGGGGACCGGCCCCCTGCTGAAAAAGTTTGCTGACCCCTCTATTAGAACCTCTCTGTCTTATCTGTATTGAACTTCAGTTCGGGCAAGAAGGCTGGGGAACCACCTGCTACTAGAACATGGGAAGGCAAACTGAGGCCCGGGGGCTGGATCCGGCCCAATTGCCTTCTCAATCCGGCTCACAGACAGTCCAGGAATCAGCGTGTTTTTACATGAGTAGAATGTGTGCTTTTACTTCAAAGGCATCTCTGGGTTATTTGTGGGGCCTGCCTGGTGTTTTAAATGAGTAGAATGAGTGGGCACCACCACCGAGAAGGCCCTCTGCTCGGTTCCCTGTAACCTCGCTTCTCACAGGGAGGGAACCGCCAGAAGGTCCTCGGGAGATGGAGTGGAGACGCTCCTTCAGGGATACTGGGCCGTTTAGGGCTTTCAAAGTCACCACCAACCCTTTGAATTGTGTTCGGAAACGTCCCGGGAGCCAACGTAGGTCTTTAAGGGTTCGTGATGAGTTCTGGCACCCCTATTTTTCTGCAAAAAACACAACCATATAAACAGTAACAAAGGCACTGCAAGCAGCATGTTCAGTACACACAGAAACACACCCCAAATGACAGGGGTATAGATTGACCAAGATTTTACGGGGAGTTTGCACAGCCCAGCCATTCTGGCCCCAACCTCTATTGTTCTTTAAGCTGCTTCTGGGGGTTTCAATAAAATCGACAGGTTTAGGGGAATCAATGGCCGATTCTGGGTTCTCCGTCGTCCCACCCCCCTTTCTCCGCCCAGTGTCCAGAGAAGTTGGGATGGCAGCAGTTGGTGGGTGGGGGCGGGGTGGAGAAACGAGGAGTCCTGCAGCTGCAGCGAGGCTGCTTGTGGGAAGAGAAATTTGATTGGAAATCTATCAGCTCCTTCCTGTGATTTATGGGTTCTTTGCCAGCAGAAACAGCTCCAGATGGGGGTCATTTTTTAAAGGGTGATGCCAGGAAGTTTCCCAGCTCCCAAACGCTGCACAATCCGTCCATTTGATACAAGAAATGAGCATTCTTTCCTTCTCTCTCTCTCTCTTTCTCTCCGCACCCCATGACAATCAAATCCTGATATGCTGTTGACTACTGTAATGTGCTTTTCGCAGGGCTGCCCTTTGCAGCTGGTTGCAATCAGATTGAGGTTGAATCCTGACAAGACAGAAGTACTGTTTTGGGGGGACAGGGGGAGGGCGGGTGTTGGGGACTTCCTGGTCCTGAATGGGGTAACTGTGCCCCTGAAGGAGCAGGTGCGCAGCCTGGGAGTCATTTTGGACTCAGAGCTGTCCATGGAGGTGCAGGTTAATTCTGTGTCCAGGGCAGCTCCATCTGGTACAAAGGATGAGACCCTCCCAGTCCGCAAACTGTCTGGCCAGAGTGGTGCATGCCCTGATTATCTCCCGCTTGGACTACTGCCATGCGCTCTCCATGGGGCTACCTTGGAAGGTGACCCGGAAACTGCAACTAATCCAGAATGCGGCAGCCAGACTGGGGACTGGGAGCGGCCGCCGAGACCACATGACACCGGTCCTGAAAGACCTACATTGGCTCTCAGGACATTTCCAAGCACAATTCAAAGTGTTGGTGCTGACCTTGAAAGCCCTCAACTGCCTAGTAGGCCTGAAGGAGCGTCTCCACCCCGGACACCGGGGTCCCTCTCCTGAGGGCCTTCTGGCAGTTCCCTCCCTGCGAGAAGCGAGGTTACAGGGAACCAGACAGAGGGCCTTCTCGGTGGTGGCGCCCACCCTGTGGAACGCCCTCCCACCAGATGTCAAGGAAATAAACAACTATCTGACGTTTAGAAGACATCTGAAGGCAGCCCTGTTTAGGGAAGCTTTTAATGTTTGATGCATTACTGTATTTTAATATTTTGTTGGAAGCCGCCCAGAGTGGCTGGGGAAACCCAGTCAGATGGGCGGGGTATAAATAATAAATTATTATAGCTGTGCAATTCTATGATTCTGTGAGTAAAACCTACTTGATTACCTGTACTATGGTTTTTTTTAATAGTAGGCGGGTGTGTGATCTATCCCTGAAAATTGGGGACTGTTATTCCTAGTGGTTCTTTCCAACTTCTTTCCATTTAGAGAGCCTCTTCTGTGTCTCCATCTATCCTTCTCCTTGCGTCTCTCCTCCTCCTCCTCCTCCTCCTACCAGGTACAAATTGAGCTGTCACTTGGTTTCTCCAGGTACCCTCTGGCACCGTCGCAGACTCTCCCTGCCAGGTTGTCTTACTGTGGCAGTTAATTAGGAGCAATTGGCTCCCGTCGCATTAGCTGGGGCTGGGTCAGAAGAAGAGATTGAGAGTGAAAGGAGACAAGGGAGGGAAAGGAGAACGACTGGAGTGAAGAAAAGAACGAGACACTGCAGAGAGCTGTCAGGAGTAAGCATGGAACAACGGTACCGAATAAGACCCTGGTGTTGGGAAAGATGGAGGGCACAAGGAGAAGGGGACGACGGAGGACGAGATGGTGGGACAGTGTTCTTGAAGTGGCCAACGTGAGTTTGACCAAACTGCGGGAGGCAGTGGAAGACAGGAGGGCCTGGCGTGCTCTGGTCCAGGGGGTCACAAAGAGGCGGACACGACTAAACGAGTAAACAACAACAATGGTACCGAATAGTATGGGAAACAGCCTTGCTGAGGAAATTAACCAATAAACTGAAACTGACACAGGGCAAATAGAATTATTATTATTATTAATTATACCCCACCCATCTGGCTGGGCTTCCCCAGCCACTCTGGGCGGCTCCCAACAGAATATTAAAAACATGATAAAACATCAAACATTAAAAACTTCCCTAAACAGGGCTGCCTTCAGATGTCCTCTAAAAGTCAGGTAGTTGTTTCTTTCCTTGACATCTGACGGGAGGGCGTTCCACAGGGAGGGCACCACCACCAAGAAGGCCCTCTGCCTGGTTCCCTGTAAGCTCACTTCTTGCAGTGAGGGAACCGCCAGAAGGCCCTCAGTGCTGGATCTCAGTGTCCGGGCTGAATGATGGGGGGGGGGGTGGAGACGCTCCTTCAGGTCTACTGGGCCATTTAGGGCTTTCAAGGTCGGCACCAACACTTTGAATTGTGCTCGGGAGTTTATGGACCTAACAGGTATCTAAAGCCATTTGCATACAACAAATAGGATCCTACAAAACACTATTGCTATATGTAGGTTTTATTTTATTTGTTTGTTATCTTATGTTTTGGAAATGTACATGCAGGTTTTTTTTCTTTAATTTTTTTGGGGCCCCCCAAGAGAGTGGGGCCCTAAGCTACTGGGTATCGTACAAAATGCATTGTGCGGAATGATACGCAGCCATGTGAATATTATGCCAAACTTGTCTACAGAAGTCCTTCCTTCCTTCCTTCCTTCCTTCCTTCCTTCCTTCCTTCCTTCCTTCCTTCCTTCCTTCCCTTTCATTTCCTTAGATGACTAAGTTATCCCACCCCACCCCCAAAAAAGAGAGAGGCGAAAATAGATTCCGCAGCAAAGCTCAGGAACCTTTTGTATTGTCTTACATCCTAATTTGCAGAGTTCAGAGGAAGATTTAATTTGCGTCGCTGCAGACAGTCTGCTTGGGAGAGCGCGGGAGCTGAGGGCATGCCGGCTGCATACCAATCACAAAGAGCTCCCACTTCTCTAAGGGAACCAATCCTGAAAGCATGGCTTGCAGGTCTCTCTAACCCAGTACCCTGTCTCTGACAGAGGATGGTAAAAGGAAGTAGAGTTGCTGGAACAGAACCCAGATATTCTATCACCTATCTATCCTGCAGTAGCATAACCGCCAACATTTCTCTGATGAAAATAGGGACGTCCTATTCAATAATAATAATAATTTTTATTATTATTTATACCCCGTCCATCTGACTGGGTTGCCACAGCCACTCTGTGTGGCTTCCAACATACATAAAGATGTAATAAAACATCAAATATTTTAATGCTTCCCTCTACAGGGCTGCTTCAGATGTCTTCTAAACAGTTACCTATCTCTTTGGCTCAAGGGTTGCATAACTCCATCCCCTCCAACGTTTCTCCTGTGAAAATAGGGACGTCCTATTCCTTCCCCTCCAACGTTTCTCCTGTGAAAATAGGGACATCCTATTCCATCCCCTCCAACGTTTCTCCTGTGAAAATAGGGACGTCCTATTCCATCCCCTCCAACGTTTCTCCCTTGAAAATAGGGACGTCCTATTCCATCCCCTCCAACGTTTCTCCCTTGAAAATAGGGACGTCCTATTCCATCCCCTCCAACGTTTCTCCCCTGAAAATAGGGACGTCCTTTTCCATCCCCTCCAACGTTTCTCCTGTGAAAATAGGGACTTCCTATTCCATCCCCTCCAACATTTCTCCTGTGATGCACTCGTGTAGCAAAAAATAAGAATTCTTAGGGGTGGGAGGAAAAAATAATCTGTGCATCTCCCGCACTCCCAATGGTGAGTCCTGGCCCTGAGAAACTGTCTAAGAATTTCTCCTCAATCCTGGAGAAATCGGGTGAAATTGTTACTCCCACCTCCTCTGTTTTCCCATTTTTTTCTGGCTGGTGGATTTTGAGAGGTCAGTTTGTGAATGGCTGTAAGCAAAAGAGCCTAGTTTGCAGATGAAGCCATAGTCCCACCTGGTGGCCAGCAGAATACATCGCAACAGGATTGTGGCGGCTCAGAATGCTTTCAACTGAGATGGGCTTACAGGAATCCCTTCTTGAGCTTGCTGATCGGCAGGTCGGCGGTTCGAATCCCCGCGATGGGCTGAGCTCCCGTTGCTCTGCCCCAGCTCCAGCCAACCTAGAAGTTCGAAAGCAGGCCAGCGCAAGTAGATAAATAGGTACCACTGCGGCGGGAAGGTAAACGGCGTTTCCGTGCGCTCTGGTTTCCGCCATGCGCCAGAAGCGGTTTAGTCCTGCTGGCCACATGACCCGGAAGCTGTACGCCAGCTCCCTCGGCCTGAAAGCGAGATGAGCGCCGCAACCCCAGAGTCGCCTTTGACTGGACTTAACCGTCCAGGAGTCCTTTTTATGTCAGAGCATTTTCTAGCTGTGATTCCTCCATTGCAGGGTCTAAATGACCCTGGAGGTGTGTGTGTGTCTGTCTCTTCCAAGTCTACAGCTCTACTATTCTATGACCGGGCCTCGGTCTCGCAGTCACTGATCCGCCACGCACACCCATCGCTTGCAGGAGTCTTCGCCCTTGCGCAAAAACCACTGTGTTGTTGCTGTCAAAAAACACCCCCTCTTGTTAACAAACAACCAAAGCCAGCCCACCTCGTATCGCCAGCCTTTTGTCGTTTGCCTAAATTGCCGGCGCTTGAGTAATAGCCATGCAATTGCATGCATGTGTGCATGGAAGAAAACTGCAGGCTGCGTTGCAAAAGGGGCTGAGGATAAACAGATGCATTTAGGGGTACAATGGGGAAACTGGTGCTGGGTCTCTCAGCACCTTCGCCCTGCAGGGAGGCATCAGGTATATTTAGTCACCGAAATGCTGAGAGGAGCTCCCACAGGGAGAGACAATCGCCGCCTATCAATGGCAGGCCCCCTCCATTCCCCCATTACATACCCTCTTCTTTTTAGAAACAATTCTTCTCCTCTCCGCTCCCCCTTTACTTTTCTTCTTTCTCTTCTTCGCCCGGAGACTTGCAGAAGAAAGAACTGAGGGAGATGGAGGACAGCAGACCGTTGTTTTGTGCAAGGCAGGTTTCTGGAGAGTAGAGGGAGGTTGGCTTCGCGGTGGAGCCTGCATGTTGCACGCAGACGGTGTCAGAGTCAGTCCCCGGCTGGAGAGTCACTGCAAGTTGTGGGAATGTTCAGGGTGGCCGGCGTGGATATATTGTTTATTAATATCCTTCCTAACTTGCGCTAGCAAGTTCTTTTATGTAGCAGAGTCACACACCCCTTTTTACATGCACAGCAGAGAGCTGGTTGCAGGCTCGTGTGAGCCTCTCACTATGATACAATTCAATCTGTCTCAGATTGAATTGTATGTTCCTGGTAAAAAGGGTAAAGGGACCCCTGACCATTAGGTCCAGTCGCGGCCGACTCTGGGGTTGCGGCGCTCATCTCGCTTTACTGGCCAAGGGAGCCAGCGTACAGCTTCCGGGTCATGTGGCCAGCAGGACTAAGCCGCTTCTGGCGAACCAGAGCAGCGCATGGAAATGCCATTTACCTTCCCGCCGGAGCGGTACCTATTTAT
Source organism: Podarcis pityusensis (assembly GCF_964106645.2). Lineage (NCBI taxonomy): Eukaryota > Metazoa > Chordata > Lepidosauria > Squamata > Lacertidae > Podarcis > Podarcis pityusensis. The sequence continues at coordinate 1,817,178 of NC_138043.1, forward strand.
CTACTTGCACTTTGACATGCTTTCGAACTGCTAGGTGGGCAGGAGCAGAGAGAAAGAGAGGATAGAGATAGATAGGTAGATGATAGATAGATAGATAGATATAGATAGATAGATAGATAGATAGATAGATAGATAGATAGATAGATAGATGATAGATAGATATAGATAGATAGATGATAGATAGATAGATGATAGATAGATAGATAGATGATAGATAGATAGATAGATAGATAGATAGATGATATAGATAGATGATAGATAGATAGATGATAGATAGATAGATAGATAGAGATGATAGATAGATGATAGATAGATAGATAGATAGATAGATAGATAGATGATAGACAGATAGATAGATGATAGATAGATAGATAGATGATAGATAGATATAGATGAATGATAGATGATAGATAGATAGATATAGATGATAGATAGATAGATGATAGATAGATAGATGATAGATAGATAGATAGATAGATGATAGATAGATGATAGATAGATAGATAGATGATAGATATAGATGAATGATAGAGATAGATGATAGAGATAGATATAGATAGATAGATAGATAGATAGATAGATAGATAGATAGATAGATGATAGACAGACAGACAGACAGACAGATAGAGATGATAGATAGATGAGAGAGAGAGATTAGGCTTTAGATAGATAGATAGATGATAGATAGATATTAGGCTGTAGCCAACTAAGTCCTATTTGCAGCAGCAGACCCACTGAAATGACTGGGCCCAGGTTCACCATTGTTTTCAATCAGTCTACTCTAAGTAGAATCGCATGCAGCTGGAGCTGTAAGCGAAGCTTCACCGTGTTATTTAATCCTACCTTTTGCCGAAGAGGGAAGACCCCGGCGAGTCTGTGGAGCAAAGGAACATAGTGGCCTTCAACACAAATGCCCCCTGGAGCCCGTGAACGGCTAGACCAAAGGCTGCCTAGACAGTCATACACAAAGAATGAGAAATATGAACAGAGGCTTTGGTGGTGCTCTTGTGTATAGATCCGACTACAGCAGCTATTGATTCCTGCTCTGCTGAGCTGTAATTATATTGAATTGCAAAGGGACATGTTAAGCCGCTTCTTGGAGGGGGAGAGAGAGAGATCACACCCCAACCCCCCTCCAAAAGGAAGGGAATAATTTATTTGAGATTTACTGGTATCTGTGCTTAAGATGAGAGATGTTGGGATTCACTCTGTCCGGAGAGTAACCCCATGAAGAAGGGTGGTGGTTTTGTCAGCTGTAAAAGGGGACGCACTCTGCACATATTCAGAAGGTTCGCCTGGTGCCTTCATTACATACCGTATTTTCCGCTCTATAAGACGCACCAGACCACAAGACGCACCTAGTTTTTGGAGGAGGAAAACAAGAAAAGAAATATTCTGAATCTCAGAAGCCAGAACAGCAAGAGGGATCGCTGCACAGCGAAAGCAGCAATCCCTCTTGCTGTTCTGGCTTCTGGGATAGCTGCGCAGCCTGCATTCGCTCCATAAGACGCACACACATTTCCCCTTACTTTTTAGGAAGGAGAAAGTGAGTCTTATAGAGCAAAAAATACGGTATATTTTAGGTGCCGGGCGAAAATGTTACTCTTCATCCAGGCTAATCAAAATTCCTACAGCCTTTGAAATATGTCTGTGTGAAGGGGGTGGGTTTGTTATATTACTTTATTTACTTGTGCTTTAGCATGTATTTTATTCCGTGAAATGCCCTGAGATCTTTCGATGGAGGATGATATATTAATTCAATAAATACTAAAATGAAAAGGCTGAAATGGTTTGCTTGGGCTGGGACCTGATTCTGGCACCTAGGCATGGCTAAAGCATGAAAAGGGCTCTTGAGCACAGGTAGTGGTAAAAATTTAAAGTGCAGGGCCTCCTCACGACAGGCCACCGGATCCACGCCCCCATAGCCACATACTCCTTGTTCACCAGGAGCACCCATAGCTCAGTGGCAGAACATAGGCTTTGCATGCAGAATGTTCTAAGTCTGATCTTCGGCATGATCAGTAAGAAACATCTCAGGAAGCGTACAGCTTGGAGGGTTGGCATCTCCTGTTCTGGTCCCATGGAGAAGCTCATGCAGCAAGACAAGTTGGGCGTTTCAGCACCACGGAGAGCTCCAAGTGAGCCGCTTGCTCCTGAGGCGGTATCATGGACAGCTCCAAGGCAACAAGGAGTGCAGTGGTACCTCAGGTTAAGTACTTAATTCGTTCTGGAGGTCTGTACTTAACCTGAAACTGTTCTTAACCTGAAGCACCACTTTAGCTAATGGGGCCTCCCGCTGCTGCCATGCCTCCGGAGCCCGATTTCTGTTCTTATCCTGAAGCAAAGTTCTTAACCTGAAGCACTATTTCTGGGTTAGCGAAGTCTTTAACCTGAAGCGTATGTAACCAGAAGCGTATGTAACCTGAGGGACCACTGTATTTGTTTCTGCTGGTTCGGTGGGCAGCCTGCCCAGTCTCTGACAGCAGGTGACCCCACTGGGAGGGGCACTGGGGTGGGTTTCACCCTGTGCCTCGTAGAGCTGGGCTGACGCTGCCGGCGGGCCCTGTGCCCCTTGGCACCATCCGAAGGCCGTGATCCAGTAGGCGCTGGGGTGGATTGCAGAGTCAGGCCCAGGCTGCCCCCGGGCCCAGTACTGACAGCAGCAACAAGTAGTTCTGGCTCGCCCAGCCCTACCTATTGCCAACCAACCACACTTACCTGAACTGGTGGTTCTGGATCGCGGGGTCTACTGGTCAAAATGGGAGCCTCAGCGATCGCCCTCTCTTGCCAGTGACAAACCAGGACTGCTCCAAGGAGCTGCAAGGAAGTATCCCCTTACCCTCTTATGACTGGCCAAGGGGATAACCAGCCAATGAGGATTTTTTTAAAAAAATGCTTCCCCCCTGCATTTCTCACTTCCTTCTGCGGCCCCCTAGCATGCTGTGGTCCCCCCCATTACACATTTTCACCTGTGGCCCCCTTGGAATATCCTGGGGGCACCCAGCCCGCTGTTGGGGAACACTGTTGACACCAATGACCAAATTGATTTTGTCTGTTGGGAGTTGATGGGAAAGCTGCTGGGGGGGGGGGGAGGTTGTGGGCTGGGGAGAAGGGATGAAGGAATTGGTGGTGGGTGGTTTGCCTGTCGCAAATGCTTTGACCCAACTTCTAATTTTGAGAATCTTGTGTGTTTTCTTCCTCCCCCTTTCCTTTTTAAGCTTTCTGATTTTTTGTGTGGTTTTTTTTAATATAAAAAAATGCCTTTTTAAAAGATGACTTTTAAATAATAAGTAAATATTACCTGTTGATGTGCCAAAAAGGTTTATATCTTTTATTTGTTTTCCTTGCAAGCATCTGATGGTCATAGGGTAGGTTTTTTAATTCCTCTGCTGGGGGTTTTTGGATGGAGAAACACCCAAAGCTTCGCCCAATCTTTAAAAAATAAAAAAAAGGAAGAGAGACGAGAGAGAGAGAGAGAGAGAGAGAGAGAGAGAGAGAGAGAGTCGCCCAACATTAAAAAAAAAAGGAAAAAGGAAGAGAGAGAGAGAGAGAGAGAGAGAGAGAGAGAGAGAGAGAGAGAGAAATACTAATAATTAAAATCCATACTAATACTAATAATTAATGATGTTTGGAGACAGAGGACGCATCAGCACTACACACCAGAAAGGTCTGGAAACCAAGTCATAAGGAACGGTTGAGGGAGGTGGGAACGTTTAGCCTGGCAAAGAGAAGACTGATTTGATAGCCGTCTTCCAATACAGTGGTACCTCGGGTTAAGTACTTAATTCGTTCCGGAGGTCCGTTCTTAACCTGAAACTGTTCTTAACCTGAAGCACCACTTTAGCTAATGGGGCCTCCTGCTGCCGGAGCACGATTTCTGTTCTCATCCTGAAGCAAAGTTCTTAACCTAAAGCACTATTTCTGGGTTAGCGGAGTCTGTAACCTGAAGCGTCTGTAACCCGAGGTACCACTGTATCTGAAGGGGGAGACTTGGAAGACGGAGCAAGCTCGTTTTCTGCTGCCCCAGGGGGTAGGACCCCAACCAGTGGGTTAAAATGATAAGCAACGATATTCCAGCTAAACATTAGGAATGGACTCTCTAGGAAGATAGACTCTCCATCCTTGGAGGTCTTAAGACAGAGGTTGGTTGGTCATCTGTCAGGGAATCTTTAGATGTGGTTCCTGCATTGCAGCGGGGTTGGAATCGATAACCCTTGAAGCACTATATAATATCACTTTAGCAGCCATGGCCTCCTCCTCCTCCAACGAATCATAGGAGCGGTAGTTTGTTTAAGGGTGCTGAGAGTTTATCGAGAACCGCCTCCTATCCCCCTTACCGAACTACAATTCCCAGAGATCTCTGAGAAGAGGGATGGATTGTTAAACGGTACGGGCTGCTGAGCAAGGGGTTTGATAACCGTTCAGAGGTTGGCGCCTAATCCTCCGTTTGCAAAAGAAGCAGGAGGTTTTGTCCAAATGTAAGATTTGCACCATCTGTAGGCAAGGGTGCAGAAATGGGGGAAACTGGGCGAATCTTTCTTCTAAAAAAAAAAAAGGAATACAGAACACAGATACACTGGAACCTCGGTTTTCGGACGTAACCCATACCAAACGACCGTCCGACTTCCGAAACGTTAAAAAACCGAAGCAGTCGATTCCGGAAGCGTTTGCTGACGGAAAACTCAAAACGGGAGCCGCGTGTCAGGTTCGGCTTCAGAAAAGCTTTTGAAAACCGCAGTCGCTTCCGGGTTTTCGGCGTCCAAATCCAATGTGCTTGACTTCTGAGATGTTTGAAAACCGAGGTTCCGCTGTAGCCTTAATGAAGGGCCACAGAAGTACCAATTTATGGGATGGGGTCTCTTGCCAGGGGAAGGGTCAGAGCAGATTTGTTGTCCTCTGTATGGGGGAGGGCCCCCCGAAAAGTTGGAAGAAGCCTTTTTCTGCATCTTGTTTGATGGCTGTGTTCTTTTGTCTCCTCCTCCTCCTCCTCCCCCTCCCTGCTTCCCGGCCCCTTCCTCCTCCTCCGACGACATATAGCATGCAAACGTAAAGAACAGGAGCAGCAGAAGGACAGGAACCTACAGCCGAAGAAGCAGCGCCTTGTCTTCACGGACCTCCAGCGCCGCACCCTGATTGCTATCTTCAAGGAGAACAAGCGGCCTTCCAAGGAAATGCAGATGACCATCTCACAGCAGCTGGGCCTGGAACTCAACACCGTTAGCAACTTCTTCATGAACGCTCGCCGGAGGTGCATGAACCGTTGGCAGGAAGACCCGGGCGCCAACCCTGGCGTTCCCTCTTCATCTACAAGCACTTTTTCCAAAGCATGATCTCCTCCTCCTTCTTCTCACCCTCTCCCTACATCTCCCCACTCTTGTCCAACACCACACAGCAGCCAAAAAACTCATCGCCTTCTCCATGCTGGCTTTCCTTCTCCTCACCGCCATGCGCACACCTTGAGCAACCAGCCACTCATCCCTCAAGCACAGCCATCCACACCAGGTGCAACTGGGATGCTGCTAGAGCTCTGGGAGCATCCATGCGTCTTAGAGGCACAACTGCCATGCGTCTGAGATGCGCAAGAGCCCTTGCCTCTGGCCGCCTTCTGAAAGCTGGTGCCTGATTACAGAGGGTCACTTGCTTGGCGCCATCTCACAATTAGCCCCAAAATCTTTGGCTTAGGTGAGAGACGCCACTTGCCCCATAAACAAACAAGCAAGCACCCAGCCCAGAGGGTGTTGTGCCATTCTGATGGCTGGGCAAGGGGATTAAGGGGCTGGTTTAATTGCAGACGTTTTCAAGGAAGTCTGTTTTGAAGTCCCCATTATGGGGGAGGCGAAAGCCATATCGCTGAAGGTTGGTGGGTGCCTTGGCCAACTGAGTGTGCGCTGGATGCCTTAAACACAGGCCAGCACTGGGCAATTGTTGGGAGGACAAGTAACCATGTAACCATGTCAAACTGGTACACCTTCCTTCTGCCCTTTCCCTGTCCCTGGGTTTCAACCCCTAGACCATTCACCTTTCAGTAGTAAAGCATCCGCTTTGCATGCAAAAAATAAATAAATACCAGGCATCTGCAGGTATGGCTGGGGAAAATTCCCAGCCTGAAATCCCTGGAGAGCTGCTGCCAGTCAGTGTATACAGTGCTGAGTGAAATGGACCTATGGTCTGTCTCAGTATTAGGTAGCTTTCTATTTTCCTACCATGGCTACCTTGGCACCAGCAATGGTCTTGCATTCTAGGACACAGCTGAGCCCCCAAGTTTCCAGACCCCTGCCCCTGCCCCCACAGCTCCATTTCAAATGAGGGTCATTGTTGCGAAGCTGATAACAGCCCTTTTGGATGCGGGGCAGGGAAAAGGCAAATGACCGTGTCGCGTGGGAATGGTTTGCAATTCGTTTGGGGACAAGCTGTTGCATCCTAGGCAATGGCGAGTGGAATCAATGGCGGCCTGCATGAATGGTGTTTATGGGGTGTTTCTCAGTTTGCAAACCAAAAATGCGTAAGGGGGCTGAGAAGTTTTTTAAAATAATAATAAAACCAGTAATGAGTATGGCATTCGTAGGACCAACAAGGGGAAAACATGGAGAACCATCTTTGCAAGCATCACCAAAACATTACCATGCTGTCCTCACGCACATTTGTTCCCCACTCACCTGCTCAACACCCTTCCTTGCATCCCATCGTCTACGCAGCTCATGAACAGAAGGCGTTACTCTCCAAACCAACCCCTCCATGAATATACACCCTAAAACTAATGGACAACTGCACAACAACATGATTCACGTCTACCAAAAAGAAAAAAAAAGCAACCAAAAAGTGTAGGAGAATCAGCCGAAGAGAAGACTTCTTGTTCTTGTTCTATCAATGGTTCCTCTCAAAGGAATTCCAAGCCAAAGTATGGAAAGGAAGAGGGAGAGTAGCAACTCACACGAAAAAATACCCCCTTCCTCCCCCCTGGAATCAGTCATGCAGGGGGGTCTAAAGCTAAGTTGCACTGTGTCACCTCGAGAGAGAGAAAATATAAGCGGGTCACGAAGCACATTTTAGGTACATAATTCGGGTATTTAAAAAGAGAGAGAGAGAAACGAAAAGCTTTAACGAAACCAAAGGAAAGGAGAGGACAGGATTTCCATTCTTTTTTCCGGACGCTGGACCGCCGTCTCGCCTTCTGTCTTGACCTTGGTTTCATTCCAGAAGACAGCCCCAGATTGGACCGATTCTGTCCATCTCCTCGCAGAGTACCCACACGGCCCCCGCCTCCTTTATCCTGCTGTCAACAGAGAGAGGTGGGGAATGAGAATTGACCAATATGATAAGAACTGGATTGGTGGACGGAGGCCCCAGTTGTGAATCTGCTTGCAGAACAGAGATAGAGATATATTTAAGTACGGATTGACGTTGTGGGTGGCGAGAAATGCAAACTTCCTTCTCAACCACCCCCTGTCCCCATTCCACCCCTCTGCTCCTGGAAAAAGAAAAACTCTACAACAAGCTCAAAAAAAAAAATATGGATCTCTGGCAACGTATGAAAGATAACTATTTGAGTGTGTGCATGGGTGAATGTGTGCCAATTAACAGCCTGCCTTAAAAAAATAATAATTACAAGATAGATACACCACGATTCTCTTCTTCATTTCTGGAAGGAGCGTTGTCCTCAACAGGGGCCGGCACCACGAATCACGAGTGACTTGCAAAGGCGAAATAAAACGAGACAATGGTGGGGTCAAAAGAGGATGAGGGACGCTTTCGCGAGCCAAGCCTCCCAAACGTTTGAACCCAAAGGGCCGAAGAGGAGACGACGTCGAGAAAGCCCAGGGGGGCAAGAGAATCCCACCCTCGCCACCTCCCCAGTAAACGTGGGGTTTCTTTGTGTGTCTGTGCGTCCGTGTGTCTGTGTGTCTTCTTGTTTTTGATTTTTAATGGGACAATACCAAATTGATGCGGGTACAAATAGCACGGTCTGTGTGGAGGTCTTTTTTCCCCTGTTCACTTTACGTTGAAGGCAAAGTGTTGAATCCACGGTTAGGCGACTTCTGGAACGACGAGGAAGAGAAGAAGGAAAGCCACGCCATCGGATAATATTATTTGATTCGAAAGGAGGATGAACTTTGAAAAGAAAAGAGAGAAGAAACTTTAACCAGAAACCCACCCACCCACCCCCAAGATTATGCCCCGATCTATTGAGCGGGTGTGACCATCAGGGTGTCAAAAGGGGAGAGATGATTGAACCAACCCAAACAGACGACAGAAGGAGGGGAAAGTAGCAAATGCTGAGCTGTGTTTTGCCAAAGGAAAAAGAGAGGGTGCGAAAGGGAAGGGAAGCAAATATATATATATTTCTCTCTCCGCCCAGTGTCCACCCGCCTCTCCAAGCGCCCCCAATTCCCCCCCCCCATCCTGTCTTGTCTTTGTCATGACGTGTCGACGCTAACGGACGATGGAGGGCGAAGACAGTAGATTTCCGTACCTGATTTTGTGGAGTATTTAAAGGGCTGAGAAGCCACGCCAGAAAATAAAAGAAGAAAGGTAATAAACGGGGGGCCTGACCTTGGCTAAAAAATAAATAAAGAGAGCACCCCAAGGACAAGGAAGCTGTCAACGAGCGACTGGCCCCACAGCGTGAAAAAAAAAAGACGTTTGTAGTGAGACCCAAAAAAATATAGGCTACCTCACTTGAGTTTTCGTGATTTGAGAATCACACCTGATACCAAAGATTTGTTCCCCTTGCCTGGTTTGTGGTGGAATCTAAACACCCCCCCCAAACACCCCCAACCTTCCTTATCCTCGTTCCCATGCTACCGCCATAACCATCCCTAGATGGTTATGTCACCCACCATGACCCATAGATGTTGTAGCCAACCTTCTTCCTTCCCAAGACCCCCATATCTTGCTCTTTCCATTGCTCCCCCCAGAGAGAAAGACAGACAGACAGAGACAAAGAGAGAGAAGAGAGAGAGAGAGAGATAGAGAACATGATCTTTAGAGTGACAGATGAGTGCCTTTTCTTGTACCAAAGGTGGTAGACCACGTTTCTTTGTCCTATAAACTCACACAGTAACTTACCTCAGTTCTCTTAATCGGATGGATCCCGGCTACTCTCGTTTGCTTTTGGGTGATGGGGCAGAAGCCCAGTCTACCCCTTGCTCCCTCCTTGTCCCTCCCTTCTCGCCCAACCACCAAAGAGACTTATTCTTCCTCCCCAACTTGAGTGCCTGCGAATGCGCACAAGAACCAAAATGTGCTTAATGGGCTCTTAACGTTCATGGATATTAACGTTCTGGGACTTTGTCTGTACCAATGAATCGAGTGAGAAGAGACTCTATAGCTCAGTGGCAGAGAAGATGATCAGCTTGCAGGTCCGGTCCCAAACATCTCTGATTTGAAGCGTATCTCACACAGCCAGTGAGGAGGAAATCATCTCTCTGTCACGTTCTGTGGGACCCTGGAGAGCCTCGTGGGGTCTCCCACCTGCCAATCGACTGGTTCAAGGTGCTTTGAAGCTCCAAAGTTTGGGTCTTCAAAGCACCTTGGAAGTTGGCGAATGAGCAGGAGCTGAAACCTGTTCGCTGTTGCCAGTGTGCAATTGTTGTCCAGGGCTCTCCAGATGTTCTTATGAATAACAGAGAGAGAAAGAGAGACAGATGTTCCCTGTATATCCTGCCCATGTGTTTCCTGAAGGAATCTTGATTGGTTACCAAGAGAACAGGTGGCTGGACCTGATGGGAATTTGGCTTCATCCAGCAGGTCTCGTTTGAGGTTCTCCAGAACCGATCTCCACCTGAGAAGGAAATTGACGTTTTTTCTCGCATTATCATCACCTTCCGTGGGTTGTAGGTGCCAGACCCCCCAGAACACAAGCGACCGACCCACCTTCTCTCCCAAGACCCCTCTTTCTCAAGCTAAATCACACCCCCTCCATCTTTTGACCCAACACCCAAATAGCCTTGTTGATACCAAAGAAATTCTCCGCTCAGGAGGAAAAAATAACAGCCCTTTGCATAAACCCAGCCAATCGACCCAACCCACCGCCTCTCTCTCCATCACAAACCTGGCAAGACTTTTGACAATGTTCTCTGAAATACCTCAAAAAATAAAATAAAATAAATATTTAATGTATAGTTTATGTGACAAAAAAAATAATAATGATGATGATAATAATAATAATTACTTAGCTAGTTTTTGGAATTTGCAACTTGAAGCTTTATACTGTTAAATTATAATTTTTTTGCAGAGGGCGGCATGTTGTAATTATGTTAAGATCCTCATTGGGAGACGTATTGAATGTTAAGAAAAGGAAAAGGGAAAACTGGTTCGTTTCATGATTTTTTAAAGAGGGAGAGAGACGAAGAGAGGGAAACGAAGGTTCCTTGGCGTTTACAGATTTCATATTTAAACGAGTCCTTTAAAAGAAAAAAAAAAATCACAAATAATACTAATACCTGTTGCTTTCGGGGATGTTATTCTTTTCTTCTCCTCTCCTGCTGAGTCATGTCTTACGAGAGTATTTATTATACGTGTTTATGTGTTAAATTGTAATTTAAGAAGAAGAAGAAGAAGAAAAAGACCAAAAAAAAAAAAAAAAGAGAGATGAAATGGAAATTTGATTTATGCATGGAAAAAAAATATACTCTTTCTTGAAGTAACGTAATAATTATTGAGGGGGTGGGAGGGTGGGCGGGGCGGGCGGGGGAGGAGGGAATTGATGTGTTGTTTGTCTGACAAAAGATTTCATTTCGACTTGACGAAAGGTCTGTGCATGGGCCGGATCCGTTTCATGTGACCGTTGACCCTCTTCCTTTCCCCCCTCCTTTCTCGTTTCTCCCGCCATCTCTTCTTCTTCCGTGTTGTCTGTCTGCGCATTGTCCAACGACAATGAGGACGGTGCTTATCCAAGGTGAGGGGAAAAGGCTGGAGCTCCTCGTGTGTAGGAGACCCCTGGCAGGGCTGGGGATCTCCCCCCACGTCCGAAATCCAGGAAAGCAGCGCTCAGCTAGATGGAACCAATGGCCCAACTCTGTACAAGGCAGCTTCCTAGGTCCCTGTTGAAACCCAGCTTTTCATTCGAGATCATGAGGACCAGAATCCTTATGCAATCTTCAACTTAGTGGTGGGACACCAGCTTCGCATGTAGAAGCCCCCCTGGTTTGATCCAGGTACAGCTGGGGATAGACACCATTTCTGAAACCCTGGAGGTCCTCTGACAGTCGGTATCAGCGCTACTGGGCTAGCTGGACCAACTGGCCCCAACAGCTTGGGAGCAGAGTGAGGGCAAGAGGGCTGGAGCTGGCTACAACGAAGGAATGGTGCCTCAGCCAACGCCAACCCAACACGGTCCCTGCCTTTCCAGCAAGCAAACAGCTCCTCCACCCTGCTCTGCCCGTGCCCCTTTTAGCATCCAATCACAAGTGTCTTTATAAAGAGAAAGAGACAATCATCTGCCCAAAATAGCAAGTAAAGTTCCACTGAACCCGTAATCGCATTGATACCGGTTGCTGGAAATGGCAGGGAGCGAGGGTTGCTGTTGAGCGGAGGTCCCAATTGCGAGCTTCCCGTTGGGACATCTGGTTGGCTTCTGTGAGCACATGGGCCTCCTTGATCCAGCAGAGCTCAACTCATCCTCTAAGGAACAGAATGAGAGACGAATTCTTCCCTTCATGCCCTGTGAGAACAGGACGCTGGACTTGATGGGTCTTTGGCCTGATCTTCCGGGGCGCTTCCAATATCAAGTTTTTAGGATAGACCTCTCCCACTGTGAATTTTGGGTCAAGGGGAACCACGCACCATGGATGTGCTTGTCCTCTGACCACGGCGCATTGGGCTCTTGGACCAAAATCAAGCTCAGATCAGGGCAGAAATATCTCCAGGAATCGATGCTTCTAGGTCCTCTTTCTATAGTTTGGAAAGTTGCAACCAGGAAAAGAGGGTGTCCGTAAAGTTTTTGTTGTTCTAAAGGATGAGTGTCCACACCTCTTCCATCTCTGAGGAACAAAGTGTCTTACAGGTCTCTGAGGCCTTCCAATTCGACGGGACCTGTAGCACAGTGGAATGTCATCTGCTTTCCATGCAGAAGGTCACAGGTTCAATCCCTGTTATCTTCAGCTACAGCTGGCAAAGAATCATCTCCAAAACCCTGGATAGTCAGTCAGTGTAGACTGGTGATGACAAAGACCTGAAGTCCTCCAGATGTTGTTGAGTCAGGTCCCAGCAGCTCCCCAGGGTTTGGGAGAGGATTTCTCCCCTCTGGGGATGATGGGAGCTGTCATCCAGTAACATCTGCAAGGCTGCAAGTTTCTTGTCAACCAGGGTTCTTCAGCCTCAGGTCCCTAGCTGTTGTTGGGACATCATCCCCAGGCTGTTTAGCCACTGGTCAAGGATGATGGGAGTTGTGGAGTCCAGCATCATCTAGAGACCCAAGGTGGAAGAACACACTGGTGTGGACAGTGCTGACCTAGATGGACCAATGGTCTGATGTGACATAGAACACCTTCTGCATTTCCATGCTCCGATGTTTAAAGGACCCACCACCAGAAATATGAAATCCAGGAGGGTCATAAGAAGTTCTAAAAAAATTAATGGTGGTCTTAAACAAAGAGAATTTGAATGTAATTGAGAGGGTGCTTAATGCTTGCCAGAAAAGTGGTCCATGTGCAAGTTCAGAATGAAAACAAACCCATCAATCTGCAAGCCAGCTGTTAGTCTGTCTCCAGACAGGGTTAGTATCCAGACAGGGTTATATCCAATTCATGTATGCTCAGAGCAGACCCACTAAAATTAATGGACCTGACCAAGTCACACCCATTAATTTCAATAGGTCTTCTCTGGGTAGGGCAAACACTGACTGCAGCCCTATGGGCTGTAGCCAACATTAGTCATACTCACAGTATCCCACGTATTTATGTCTGTAATAAGCGCTAGGAGCCAAATTATTTCTTAATTTCTGTCCTCGGATGATGACCACATTTAGATTGGCCCTTGTACAATAGGGCTGCCCGGTCACAGACCACCCCAAATTGGCTTTCAGCCTTGAGACAAAGAGGCCCTCTTCTGAGCCATCTCGTTGACCTCATAAGCCCAAAGGGTCACGAGATAACATAGGTTGCTCCACACATGAGCAATAAGTGCTCCAAGAACCCAGCCAAGTTTTTTAAAGTTTACCATGAATAATGTGGGAACAGGAGTGTCTCTGACTAAGGCGTGCTCAGAATGAACCAGTCAAGTTTATGGCCAGCTAAGTTCTCTGTGCAGGGCAAACCCATTGAAATTAATGGGCCTGAGATACTTGCGTCCATTACTTTCAATGGGGCTGCTCTGAATGGGACCATTAAAGGACATGACATATGTGAGGCCATTGATTTCAGTTGGTCTGGATAGATTTTAGTTTGAGCGCACAGGGGGTTAGATCCATTTCCCCCAAAGCCTGGTCAACTTCTAGAAGTTCTGACTATGGCCTTTTATCCCTGAGGTGAAGCAGATGGAAGACTTGTAAGACCCGACACCAAAACCAACATCCTTTTGTCTCTCCTCCTTTCTGCCATCCTGCCTATCAACACTTGCTCCATCGTTCACTCAGTTCTCAAATCATTTCAGGAACAATCTTTCCAGGATACCAAAGATCTTCATTCCCTTCCTTCCTTCCTTATAGAGGTATCGACAATCCAAACTTGTCCTAAAGACAATTCTCTCTACCACAAGAAGGGTGGTGGTGGGGGTTCCTCAGGTATAAATTTTGGGAACTGTGAGGAGGAAGAGGGAATCGTTTCCCCCCCTTTTTTATTAGAAATGGTTTTGTCCACAGCCATCAAGGAGAGCAGGATGGAATATACCACCATCTGACAGGAGGCAGCAGTATATCAATGGTTTAGAAGACAGACTTTCAAGGCAACAACAGACTTCCATCCTTTCTTTCATTATTTTTGTTGTTGTTAATGAAAAGCTAATACAGTATGTTTCCCCATACCTATCCAACCTTGTCTCCCCTAATGATTGCATTATGACATTGCAGACTATCAATTAACGGTAGGTGGGATATTTTGTGCATGTGCTCTGAACCAATGCTGGTTTCACCGGGCACAGCCAATGTGGACAGGGATACGTTTGTTCACGGTTCTTCACCAGGGCCTTTTGGAATTGGCTGGACGTGTGTTTTGATCCAGAGCATCCTGTTCTGATGTGGCGGGAGAGCCTTTGGAGTGGGGTGAGGTAGCACCACAGACAGCTCCCAGTGAGAAACGTGCCCCTAGCCAGCACCATGGAGAGCTCCCAGTTAGGAGTGTTCTCCTAGTCAGGACCATGGACAGCTCTGAGCGAGCAAGTTGCTCCAAGGCAGCTCAAAGTGGGCATCCAAGCAGAACCATGGACAGCTCCCAGTGAGACGTGTGCTCCAGGTCAGCACTATGGACAGCTCTCGGTGGCAAATGTCAGAGGTAGACTAAGGCCTTTGAACATCTGCCTCCAGTCCACCTCACCTGGCCTTCATCCCTCTTGAGAATTCCAGTCTTTTAAGGCCCCCGTCTCCCACTGGCCTGCGAACAGGCCCTTCTTCTGTCCTCCTCCTATCCCTGAACCATTGGGCCAGCTAGTTAGCTTGGGAGGCAGAGGGAAAGGTTTTTGGACCTTGGTGCTGTGGGTTCTAGTTAAGCTCCTTCCTGAAACCCCAGAGAGCCTCTGGCAGTCAGTGTAGACAGCACTGAACTAGAGGGACCAAGGATCTGAGCTGGTATAGGCAGCTTCCTATAGTAGCCTGAGACAGCAACCCACCTGTAGAATGAATGCGTAAGTGGACTCTATCAAGCAAGCATTGCATTTGAGGGAAGGTGAAGGCTCTGCCTCTGATCTTTGACCCAGATTGGCTTCTCCACCCCTGCAAAATTGCTCCTTCTGTGAAGCGTTCGCCAGGTGTCCACAGGTAGTTCAGACTCCATAAGTGTCTCACATGCAACTCCTAGGAGTGCAATGATTTTTATACCATTATCAAAGCAATATTTTGGATGCAAATCTGGTCTACACACACCATGAGAAACTGCAAGACAGGTAAAAATAAAAGAAGCCAAGTTCCTCAGGAGTTGTGACCATTTCCACACGCCTTGCTACCTGAGATCCACAGGCTAGGTGATGGAGTCTCCTCCAGATATTACTGGCCTGCAAAAGTGTTGGTCAACCTTGGGTTCCCGAATCTTGCTGGACTACAAATCCAATCAACTCTGAGTTGGCGGAGGGTGATGGGAGTTGTAGTCCAACCAGCACCCGGGATTCTCTGAAATTTTTATTAGACTTAAAAAGACGAACAAACCAAAGAGATGAGGAAACAGGCAGAGGAGAAGAAAGCAGATGGAGGAAAGCTCTCCTCTCTCTCTCTCTCTCTCTCTCTCTCTCTCTCTCTCTCTCATAACCCTATAACTTCTGGCTATTGAATGATGCTGAATGTTAGAAGGTTCAGGAGAGAGAAAATAAAGGACTTACTCACACAGAACCTAGAGTTCACTCTTACAGGAGGGTGTGATGGCAACAACCTTGGATGGTTCTGAAAGAGGATGGGGTAAATTCCTGGAGAAAAAGGCTGTCAATGGCAACTAGCTGTTTCCACTGTTAAAGTAAAGGTAAAGGGACCCCTGACCATTAGGTCCAGTCGTGGCCGACTCTGGGGTTGCGGCGCTCATCTCGCTTTATTGGCCGAGGGAGCCGGCATACAGCTTCCGGGTCATGTGGCCAGCAGGACTAAGCCGCTTCTGGCGAAACCAGAGCAGGGCACGGAAACGCCGTTTACCTTCCCGCCGGAGTGGTACCTATTTATCTACTTTCACTTTGACGTGCTTTCGAACTGCTAGGTTGGCAGGAGCAGGGACCGAGCAACGGGAGCTCACCCCGTCATTGCGGGGATTCGAACCGCCGACCTTCTGATCGGCAAGTCCTAGGCTCTGTGGTTTAACCCACAGCGCCACCCGCATCCCGTTTCCACTGTTGGGGGGCAGTAAAAGCCTCTGAATACCAGTTGCTTGAAATTACGTGTGGGGAGGTTGAGTTCAGGTCCTGTTTGTGAGCATCACGAAAGACGCACCTGATGAGCTGCTGTGAGAACAGGCGTGATAGGTCTTTGGAGATACCCAAACAAACCCCGTGTTGCAAATTATGAGTCAGCCATATCAAAAGCAACACGAAGGCCAGAAACAATAACAATGTGAAAACTTTATTTGTTGTTGTTTAGTCGTTTAGTGGTGTCAGCCTCTTCGTGACCCCCTGAACCAGAGCACGCCAGGCCCTCCTGTCTTCCACTGCCTCCCGCAGTTTGGTCAAACTCATGCTGGTAGCTTCGAGAACACTGTCCCACCATCTCGTCCTCTGTCGTCCCCTTCTCCTTGCGCCCTCAATCTTTCCCAGCATCAGGGTCTTTTCCAGGGAGTCTTCTCTTCTCATGAGGTGGCCAAAGTCTTGGAGCCTCAGCTTCAGGATCTGTCCTTCCAGTGAGCACTCAGGGCTGATTTCCTTCAGAATGGAGAGGTTTGATCTTCTTGCAGTCCATGGGACTCTCTAGAGTCTCCTCCAGCACCAGAATTCAAAAGCATCCATTCTTCGGCGATCAGCCTTCTTTATGGTCCAGCTCTCACTTCCATACAGTTCCATATAATTCAAAACATCAGAACTAACAAACCAAAGTCTCTGGAAGTCCTTAAATGAATCACGGTTCCAGACTTTACCCGGCAGAGAGCAAGCTGTGAAGCTTTGTATGATCAGCAAATGTCCAGTTCTGATGTCCAGCTCTGAATTTTTCTGAACAGTGTTTCCGGATAACAACTCCTGTTTCGTTGAATTCTTCATCAGCCAATTAGTTCAACACTTGTAAGTAGGAAGGTATGTAATTTTTTCATTAATTGAAAATAAAATATTCAAACAATGACCTGCCCATAACAACAGCTTCAAATAGCGTAGAAATTATAAACTGTAACAGAACTGGACATTTGCTGATCATACAAAGCTTCACAGCTTGCTCTCTGCTGGGTAAAGTCTGGAACCGTGATTCATTTAAGGACTTTCAGAGACTTCAGTTTGTTAGTTTTGATGTTTTGAATTGTTCCAGAAAGTTTTTCACATTGTTATTGTTTTTGGCCATCGTGTTGCTTTTGATATTGCTGACTTTGGAGTTACCCAGCAGGCTCTGATGGGCCACGGTTGGAAGCAAGATGGTGGACTTTATGGGCCACTGGA
Organism: Podarcis pityusensis; assembly: GCF_964106645.2. Taxonomy (NCBI): domain Eukaryota; kingdom Metazoa; phylum Chordata; class Lepidosauria; order Squamata; family Lacertidae; genus Podarcis; species Podarcis pityusensis. Next base: position 1,834,380 of record NC_138043.1, read on the forward strand.
TTGAGTTATGAAGGCTATTCACAGGCTCTTATGCAGCAAAGAAGAAGAAGAAGAAAAAGCTAACGCTCTTCTAGGCTGTATCAAAAGATGCCTAGTGTCCATATCAAGGGAAGTCATAGTACCACTCTATCCTGCCTTGGTCAGACCACACTTAGAAGACTGTGTCCAGTTCTGGGCACCACAGAGTTTAAGAAGGCTATTAACAAGCCGAGGAGGACGCCCAAGATGACCAAGGGTCTGGAAACCAAGCCTGATTAGGAACGGTCGAAGGAGCCTGGTGTGTTTAGCCAGGAAAGATGGAGAAAGCTTGTTTTCTCCTGCTCCGGAGGGTAGGACTCGAACCAATGGCTTCAAGTTACAAGAAAGGAGATTCCAACTTAACATATACGGGAAAACGTTCCGATGGTAAGAGCTGTTTGACAGTGGAACGGTCTCCCTTGGGAGCTTGTGACCTCTCCTTCCTTGGAGGTTTTTAAGCAGAGGTTGGGCAGCCATCTGTCATGGACGCTTTAGCTGAGATTCCTGCAATTGATGACCTCTGGGCTCCCTTCGCACTCTTGTATCATAATATTGACAGTCTGCTTTAATGGCAGAATGGGTCAGGAAACAGGGTGAATTGGTGGACGTCAAATGTCATAGGTGGGGCATTCATCTCTCAAATGCAATCTTTTTGAACGGGTGACACTTGACACATCGAGATAGCCATGAGGGGCAACCAATTCTTGGCTGAATGGGTCATTTGCCTTAATGGAAAACCATATAGCAGGTCAAGAGACATTGGAGATATGGGAGGTTGTCCTAGCATGGAAGACACACACGAACCAGCCAGCCTCTCCTGTTAATTTAGCCAGAGAAGCAGAGTTAATATAATCACCATGTCTTATCAGCATCCAATGGTTTAGCTTAATGGCATGGTTTTCTCGCTGGTTGTTCTAATTTGACCCAAAGGAAGGTGTCTGGCATCTCCTCAATGGCAGGTAAGGGTGATATTCAACGTTAGTCGTTCTCAGAGTTAGACCCATTGAAACGAGTGTACTTAAGTAACTCATGACTATTGATTTGAATGGGCCTCCTCCGGGTCATCCAAACGATGTATATTTTTAACGGCATGAGCTTTTGTGGGCTGGATCCTGCTTCATCATACCTTAGCAGGCTGGTGAAGATATGGAGGACAAAATTGTAAGCTGTGAGTTGAACAGAGAGCAAGTGGAGAGTCAGCGATAGCCAGGACATAAAGGCATAGAGTAAGGATACATCTTGGAGTAGGAGATTGGAGATAATTTACTCCACATGGCTGAGAAGACCTGTATCAGGGCAGGGGTTTTAATGTCAGCCTAAACAAATGGTCACCGGCTGTAATGTTGCCATAGGTAAAGGTAAAGGGACCCCTGACCATTAGGTCCAGTCGTGGCCGACTCTGGGGTTGCGGCGCTCATCTCGCCTTATTGGCCGAGGGAGCCGGCATACAGCTGCCGGGTCATGTGGCCAGCAGGACTAAGCCTCTTCTGGCGAACCAGAGCAGCGCACGGAAACACCGTTTACCTTCCCACCAGAGTGGTACCTATTTATCTACTTGCACTTTGACGTGCTTTTGAGCTGCTAGGTTGGCAGGAGCAGGGACCGAGCAACGGAAGCTCACCCCGTCATTGCGGGGATTTGAACCGCCGACCTTCTGATCGGCAAGTCCTAGGCTCTGTGGTTTAACCCACAGTGCCACCCGCATCCCTGTCCCTGAATGTTGCCATATTCCATTGCTATTCAGCACACACTTCAAATTCCTTCCAAAATGAGATTTCACTTTCTACATCTGACAAGGTGGGTTTGAAACTCCACAAAAGCTTACCACACAAGAAATTTAAGGCACTGCAGTTTCACTGCGAGAAACTAACAAGCCTGCCATGCCGGGAATTTTGACAAAATGAAACATAATAATACAGTGGTACCTTGGTACTTGAATGGCTCAGCTCCCGAATGCCGAAAACCCGGAAGTAAGTGTTCCAGTTTTTGAACGTTTTTTGGAAGCCAAACATCTGACGTGGCTTCCGCTTGAGCGCCTTGGTTTTCGAACAGTTTCAGGAGTTGAACGGACTCCTGGAACGAATTAAGTTCAAGAACCAAGGTTCCACTGTACTCACAAATCAATCAGGGGGTGGCTACATTTCTCACTGGCTCTGCCTCCATCCCATTATTGGCTGTAGCACCACCTACTGTTGGCCTCCTTGCCTTTTGCCCAATCAGAACCAGTCACCATTGCCTTCCAAATCTAATAAATCTGTCTTTTTTAATTTTATCCAGTCTCGAATCCAGCAAATGCAAGAGGCTTCATAATATAATTTCAAATCGGGCAGGGAGAAGCCTGGAGGTTGTTCACCAACATTGGGGGGGGGGGGTCCACAATAACTCATTGGCATGACCTGGAACTTTGGCATCACTCGCCAAATCTGTACCAAGCATTTGGGGTTTTGTTAGCAAGCGAGTGAGGAAGGCTGTCTTGTAGCAACGTAAACGGCCCTGTTTCAAAATTCCAGAGCCGGTTTAAGCTCCTGCATTTCATTCCTGCTTCTCTTTACCCAGGTGGCTTAGGAAACTCGTTTTTTGTTTTTAACGTTATGGGTAACACATACTTATTCGCTCTTCCTTCTGTGTCTTTGCCATTCTATACTTCGGTTCTTTTCAAGATGTCAGTTTAATCTTTAGCTCTCTTTTTTTAAAAAAAGTCTTATTTGTTGGCACTTTATCCAAAAGAAACCCAGAACCAAAACACCACCATTATGAGGGGTGGGGGTGGGGGAAATAATAATGTTGCTTGGAGCTGGTTTTCAGCATTCGAGATCCCTGCTTGAAACTTCTCGACCGATTTTTGAAAGGAAACCAAAAAAGAAAAAAAAAACTAAGAGAGAGAGAGAAAATAATTTTATTTGTGTTTTTTTTATTGCTATCTGCTATTCCATGTGTGTTTGTATGTTCCTACAGCTTTTGGGTTCCTTCAATAAATTATTTTTTGGTCATTCAACTAAGCTCTTGCAGTTCACCCGTGTTGTTGACTTTTGCCACTGATTCTACAATAATAATAATTTATTCCCTGCCCATCTGGCTGGGTTTCCCCAGCCACTCTGGGCAGCTTCCAGCAAAATATTAAAATACAATAATTCATCAGATATTAAATGCTTCCCTAAACAGGGCTGCCTTCAGATGTCTCCTAAAAGTCAGGTAGTTGTTTATTTCCTTGACATCTGGTGGGAGGGCACCACCACCGAGAAGGCCCTCTGCCTGGTTCCCTGTAGCTTCGCTTCTCACAGGGAGGGAACCGCCAGAAGACCCTCAGGAGATGGACCCTGGTGTCTGGGGTGGAGATGCTCCTTCAGGGATACTGGGCCGTTTAGGGCTTTCAAGGTCAGCACCAATACTTTGAATTGTGCCTGGAAACGTACTGGGAGCCAATGTAGATTAGAAAACTTCCCCCAAAGTTTCAAACTTTGGAACAGGGAGAGCCGTCCGTCTTTAGACCCAGAAGATTGGGGCTGCAGGCAGAAACTCTATTTCTCTACCTCATTTCCCTTTTAATGAGAAACTGCCCTGTTCACCCTTCGCAAACCGAAACATGGCAGCCGCCTTTGAAATTTGCACTGCTCTGAATTTTGCGATGCAATGTGTAGAAAGACGAATTAATTTGGTGGAAATTGCTGGCACATCTTATTTGTTAGTTTGCTTATTTATTGCTGGCACATCTTATTTGTTTATTCGTGTGGGGGGGGGTCACTACAGTGGCACCTTGGTTCTCAAACTTAATCCATTCCAGAAATTCCATTCCAAAACCAAAGCGTTCCAAAACCAAGGCGTGCTTTGCCATAGAAAGGAATGCAAAACGGATTGATCTGTTCCAGACTTTTAAAAACAACCCCTAAAACAGCAGTTTGAGGGACATGGGTGGCGCTGTGGGTTTGAGCAGTTTGAGATGAATTTTGCTATCTATCGAGACCAGTGATCCATTTAATGAAAGCAGAAAACAATGGACAATTAATCTATGAGGGGAAACTGGGCCCTGCCCCAGCAACCTTTGCCTGACAGCTGCTGCCTGCCTTCTTCCCTACTGGCAAGAAGTCCAGGGTCGGCCCTGACACACCCTTCCTCCTTAGTCTAAGTTTTGCCTTCGCAGACCTCAACAGGAGGAAGGAAGAGGATGGGGACAAAGTCAGCACTCCGTGGCTCCAATTTTCATTGCTCTAGCGCCACCTGCTGTCCAGCTCCCTGCCTCCCAGCCCATCAAGGACCAATGAGTACCAGCCACCAATGGCAGCTGCCCCACTCTCCCCTATTTGTAGATTCGTGATGTGAGCCTTATATCTAACACATTGGCGGTGTCTGGTGTGCCCTTTCGAACAATACCAGAGGAGGAATTCCGCTCGCTGCCCAGGAACCCCCCAGAACACACTTCCTGCGGACGAAAGATCTGTGGCGCGCAGCCCCAAGAACCAGCCAGAATTGTTTTGTTTTCCTTTCCCAAAATCAGTTTTATTTCAAAGTGCTGGAAAGTGCAAAAAAGGGGGGGAGGGGAGATTAAGGATGCCTTTGGACAGAACCTCTGTTTGGAGTTGAAGCCCTTGTGCATCAGAGATTCTGCTGTGAAGCTTCTACCCTCCATCCCATAACCAGTCAGCCAAACTGCTACAGTCTTGGGAGATTTCGCTCTGTGTCAGTACTGCATCCGTCCAGCAGAGGGCAGTCTTGTGTGCAACAGCCAACACCGGCCGCGTCGCCTGGGCGCCCTCTAGGGGCTCTTGCCGGTAATGCAGCGGCAAGCACCCTGATTTCGTTTAAGAGAATAATAATAGGAATTTAAAAAACAAACCACCTTTATGGAGCTTTGTCAATCGGGTTACTGCTGGAGCCAGCTTTCCTTCACTAAATAAACTGTTCTTTTTTTAAAAAAAGAGAGAAATGTTCTTTATTTATTTTAAAAAAGGCAGCTCCTGTTTTTCTTGCAGCCAGAAAGCAATGATTGAAAACAACTAATGTTGCAGAGGAAAAGAGCCCCCGGGGAAATTATGATGCGGTGCTTAAAAATACCTTCAAGGACAGCCAGGCACCTATTGAAAGCTACAAGACATAGAACGGCCAGATATAGGGGCAGTGTACCTCCCAGCAGTAGGTGATGAGGTCCAGCAACTTGGGGAGGCTGGTGGCCTTCACAGTCCGTTTGCGAGCTTCTCCCAGACACCCGACAGTTTGTAGCTAAACGCTGGATTAGACAGAACTCGGGTCGGATCCATCAGGGCTCTTATTGGGTTAGGAATGACAGCTGGGCTGATCCTCCAAATTCAGAGGCAGTCTACCTGCCAGCGACGGCGGCTGTGTGTCAGCTTTGGAGCCCTGGCCGTGCGATTCCCAGAAAAACACTTGGAATTGGTCATTGTCAAAAACAGGGTGCCGGGTTCGAGAAGACCCCGGGAAGTCCACGCTCGTGTTCTTAAGAGGTGTTTTTGGCACAAACATAATTCCTGCATTTGCAAGCGGTTGGCCTAGATGCCCTTTGGGGTGTCCCTTCCAACTGTACAATACTTTGATTCTTTGGCTAGAGGATAGAGAGGGGTGTGTGAGCGCTTGCAGAAACTGGCCTACGGGACGAAGGTTAAAGTTTACATTTGAGGCTCTGTCCGTTTGCCTCTAGTTCCGGCTACTGCTGGTATGTACCCCCTGGAAGGATGCTCAGAAACAGGGGTACCAACTTGAATAAAATATTGGGGGGGCAGGCAAGCCCCTCCCTGAATAATCAATCACATGATGAGGCGCGCACACACTATTTGAATAGCAAGGCACATCAACTTTGCAGGGCCCAGCCTCCTCAAACATTGTTTTTTTTTTTTTGAGGGGGGCAAATATCCATTGGCCCCTAGGAGTTGACCCCTGTGCTCAGAAGTGAATGGGATAAGCTCCACTTTGCTTGAGGGCTCTCCTTTCTGCCGGCGCCTCTGAATTCGGTACCTCTGAATTAAAAAACAACCATAAGAATCAGGCACCGGTGGTTGTCGATTGGAATGCTTTCTGAATAAAGTTTCAGAGGGTATTTGCAACACCGACGTCTTCTTTCGCACCACAGTTACGGTGCGAGAGCACAGCAGAGTCACCGCTCAACGTCTGCCGGCGCCCGTGTGAGAACGGCGGTGGTTTCCGCGCAAGGAAACGTCTGGTGTGCCGGAATTCGAACTCAGAGCTGCGATCTCCTGCGGGCTGCGCTTCGGGTCTCGGGAGCCCTTTTCGCATGCCAAGGTGATGGAGATTATCTGACGCTGGTCCCTATGGCTACTGGTACACACACACACACACACACACACACACACACCCCAAGGCCTTGTTCTCCTCCTGGTCAACAGAGATGGAATTTCTTTTCTTCAGAGGCACCATCGACAGAGGGGGTGTATTTGGGGCTGCCGCCAAAGCCGTTCAGCTGGCTGCGGACACGGGGGCCCTTGCTCCGTAGACTAGCACCTCTGGAGATGAGGTCTGCGTAACCTTCCTTGTGAGAGAAAGCGTAGCTGGAACGTCTCAGGTGCGAATTCCTTCGGATGTGAGAGGTCAGTTCCACCGCCTTTTGCTTCTCCTGCATGTCCCGGGCTTGCAGCACCTGAGAAGAAAGCAGAAAGTGTTATCTTTTTTGCATAACCTTTTTATTACATTTTCACATTTTGCAAATTCCTTTAATCGACCATCGGAGCAAACCTCCCGTATCTGTTGACTCCTTGAGCATCCTTCCATCGTGTTCTTTTCTTAATATGTACAGTGGTACCTCTAGATACGAACGGGATCCGTTTCGGAGCCCAGTTCGCATCTAGAAGCAAACGTAACTAGCGATGGCACGTCTGCGCATACACACGTCGCTTTTTGCCGCTTCTGCGCATGCGCGTGACGTCATTTTGAGTGTCTGCACATGCGCAAGTGGCAAAACCCAGAAGTAACGCGCTCCGTTACTTCCGGGTTGCCGCAGAGCGCAACTCGAATGCGCTCAACTCAAAGCATATTCAACCCAAGGTATGACTGTATTACTTATATTTCTCCCATGATATAACTTGGAAGTCAAACGGAATCCGTTCCGGAAGTCCGTTCGACTTCCAAAACATTCGGAAACCAAAGCACGGCTTCTGATTGGCTGCAGGAAGCTCCTACAGCCAATTGGAAGCTCCGTTTGACTTCCAAAAATAGTTCGCAAACCAGAGCAGTCACTTCCGGGTTTGTGGCGTTTGGGAGCCAAAACGTTTGAGAACTAAGCTGTTTGAAGACCAAGGTACGGCTGTAATTCTAACTTCTTAATAATGATATTTTCCTCAGTCCTTAAACCCACGTATCATAAGTTCGTTTTCTTTTCCACACAAAAAGTCTATAAGGAGTTTCCAATCCTTAGTAAATATCGACCATGATTTTTCTCCGATTAAACATGTCAACTTTGCCATCTCTGCCACGTCCAATAATTTTAACAACCATCGTAGTTCATAAAGAATCTTTCCATCTTTGTGCAAAGTCTCGCCGCTGTGGTCATGTCTTGAAATAATATTCCACAGTCTTTTTCTAATTGTGTATCCACTATTCCTAGGCAGTAAAAGGTCTGGCTTCAAATGAATGTTAGGCTTTAAAAATCTTCTACATTGATGTATCTGATATTGACTTTTTTTACAAGTCCACCAAACATGATAAAATGCCCCTTCATATTTTTCACACTTCCAGCAAACAGCTTGATAAGCTCTAAAGAATTGTGCTGGATTTAGATGCCATTGGAACATCGTTTTGTGTTGATTTTCTTGAAGGCCATTGAACCCGCCTTCCCAACAGATTGCGCCAAAGGATTCCATCTAAGGGCTCAACGCTTTGGCGCTGTCCTTCAGCACCCAAAATCTGGGGAGACTGCCAAACAACACTCACCTCCGACATGGTTGTGGGTCCCGCGAAACTCCGCACAAAACGGAAGGTGAGGGAGGGGATCGTGTTCACCACAACGCAGAGCAGGACCACAAAGAGCGACAGTGGGTCTGTCAGCGCGTTCTTGGTGGCAGCTGGAGGAGAAAAGAGTGACCCAGTCAGCTCGGGAACATCTGAGGGGTCTTCATATGTTGGGTGGCAAGGCAGCTGAGGAGACTGTGTCTACCCAGCACACACAAAATGCCAATTGCAAAGGAAACTCAAGGGCAGTGCTAGGAAGAAATAGGGCCTTTTAAATATATCCTAGAAATTGAATTTATACATATATGCAGGCTGGAATCCTCCCTGCCATTCATACTTCTGGGTACACATGAAAGGGATCCAGGGGTTTTAGTAAACCACAAGCTTAACAGTGCGATGCAGCAGCAAAAATAGGTGATACTATTCCAGCTTGCATCAACAGATCAAGTGAAGTCATAGTCCTGCTCTAGTCTGCCTTGGTCAGACCACATCTGGAATACCACGTCCAGTTCTGCATACCACAATTTAAGAAAGCTTTTGATAAGGTAGAATGTGCGCAGAGGAATCATGGGACTGTAGAGTTCGGAGGGACCGTGAGGATCAATCATGTAGCCAAATTCCTTGCAATGCAAAAACCTTTCACCAAAGAGGGCAGCCAAAATGGAAACCAAGCCTGATGAGGTACGGTCGAAGGAGCTGGGTATGTTTAGCCTTGGAAAGCGGAGACTGAGAGGAGATATGACAGCCATCTTCAAATATCTCAAGGGCTGCCACATGGAGGATGGAGCAAGGTTGTTTTCTCCTGCTCTGGAGGGTAGCACTCGAACCCATGGCTTCAAGTGATAAGAAAGGAGATTACGGCTCAATGCCAGGAAGAACTTTGTGGTGGCAAGAGCTGTTTGACAGTGGAACGGACTCCCTTGGAACCGTTCAACAGTTCCTCATCAGGCTTGGTTTCTAGACCAGGGGTCAGCAAACTTTTTCAGCAGGGGGCCGGTCCACTGTCCCTCAGACCTTGTGGGGGGCCAGACTATATTTTTGGGGGGAATGAATGAATTCCTATGCCCCACAAATAACCCAGAGATGCATTTTAAATCAAAGCACACATTCTACTCATGTAAAAACACACTGATTTCCGGACCGCCTGTGGGCCGGATTTAGAAGGCGATTGGGCCAGATCCGGCCCCTGGGCCTGAGTTTGCCTACCTACCCATGTTCTAGACCCTTAATCATCTTGGCTGCCCTCCTCTGCACACGCTCTAGCTTGTCAACACCCTTCTGAAATTGTGGTGCCACGAATTGGACACTGTATTCCAAATGGGGTAAAAGGGTAAAGGGACCCCTGACCATTAGGTCCAGTCGCGGATGACTCTGGGGTTGTGGCGCTCATCTCGCTTTATTGGCCGAGGGAGCCGGCGTACAGCTTCTGGGTCATGTGGCCAGCATGACTAAGCCGCTTCTGGCGAACCAGAGCAGCGCACGGAAATGCTGTTTACCTTCCCGCCGGAGCGGTACCTATTTATCTACTTGCACTTTGACGTGCTTTCGGACTGCTAGGTTGGCAGGAGCAGGGACCGAGCAACGGGAGCTCACCCCGTCGCGGGGATTCGAACCACCGACCTTCTGATCGGCAAGCCCTAGGCTCTGTGGTTTAGACCACAGCGCCACCCTCCAAGTGGGGTATTTCAGTCAATTCATAAAATATAATAATACAACAATAGCTGGAAGGGAACATCTGGTCCAACCCTCTGCAATGCAGGAATCTTTTGCCCAACGCGGAGCTCTGATTGGCCCTGACTCCACCTACTGTTTGGGCTCCCTGGTTCCTGCCCCATCAGTCCCAACGGGCGCTGGCCCTCCCTGCAGGGCAGGCAGCATGGCCCACACAGATCTGCCCCACCAATACCTCCCTGCTTCCTCCCGTCCTACAACGCATCTGCCGTTTGAGTGTTGTGGAAGTTCCAGGAGTCCTTACCTGGAAACTGGAAAGCGACAGGGGACGTCTTGAAGGCTTGAAAGCTTTGAGTTATATAGGAGAAAAGGCAGTAGAAACCGATGCTGACGACAATAGCCAGCATGGAGAGGATGGTCCAAAATTTGACCTCCATCATGCTCTGCCAGGGGAGATACAGAATTTATTATTATTATTATTATTATTATTATTATTATTATTATTTTACCAACAACCAAAACACAATCAGTGAAACCCCCCAGGCGGCTGATACATTGGGTATAAAGGTAAAGGTAAGGTAAAGGGACCCCTGACCATTAGGTCCAGTCGTGGCCGACTCTGGGGTTGCGGCGCTCATCTTGCTTTACTGGCCGAGGGAGCCGGCGTACAGCTTCCGGGTCATGTGGCCAGCATGACTAAGAAGCCGCTTCTGGCGAACCAGAGCAGCGCACGGAAACGCCGTTTACCTTCCCGCCAGAGCGGTACCTATTTATCTACTTGGACTTTGAGGTGCTTTTGAACTGCTAGGTTGGCAGGAGCAGGGACCGAGCAACGGGAGCTCACCCCGTCATTGCGGGGATTCGAGCCACCGACCTTCTGATTGGCAAATCCTAGACTCTGTGGTTTAACCCACAGCGCCACCCGCATCCCTACATTGGGTATACATAATCAATAATAACATATTCAAATCAAGCATATGTACAATTCTATATACCTTAACACTCCTCCCTCCACAAGGTTTTAGGTTTTAACATTCTCCCAGATTGTTCAAACCTCCCCAAATAATTCAGTATCTTCTCAAACCATTCCTCCTCCTTTCTCACTGACCTTAAACCCTTTCATTCTGTGTATCTTCACAGTTAGGATATTCTAAGATTATAATATTTTTCAATTTTTCCCTCCATTGGTTCACCCCTAGCTCTTCTGGATTTTTCCAGTTACTCACTATAACCTGTCTGGCTGCAATTACCATCAATTTTACCCATTTACTTTCCTCTTTTGTTTCTAACTCAGTCATAGCTGTCACCATTTCCCTTTTTTAAAGGGAAATTCCCTTATTCCGAATAGGATTCCTCGCAAGAAAAGTTAAAAGTTGACAGCTATGATCAGTGCTACTCAGGGTAATAAGAACCATTAATTCAGATATTTCCACCTTCCTACCCACAATTCCCGATATTTCTATACCAATCTGTTTCCAGAATTTATTATCTAACGGACAACCCCATCACATATGACTGTAAGTTCCCATCACTCCACATTTCCAAGGGGAGATACAGAAAGGAAGGTCAGTGAAGCAAACTGCTTTGACAAATCTGCAGCCACAGGGACGTTGCTCAGCACCAGGGTGGATTTGATTTAAATCACGATTTAAATCACCGATCACATCCAACACGCACAAACACACACACGGGCACCACCCACCCACCCCAAACTCACCTCAGCAATGACGGTGAATATTGCGGCGGTTGCTATTACCATGGCAAAGGACTGGTAGTCGCCGACGACGTGGGTGCCCGAATGGTCTCCCATGGCCCACAGAGTGATGAAGAAGTTAGCCAAGGAGACGAAGGAGCCATGGATGAAGCAAAGGCAGAAGATTCGGAAATTGAAAAAGCGGTCTTTCTGACCTGCCTTGTAGAGCTCGGGGAATTGCAAACTTTTCTTGGCACTCACGTCCTGAATGGAAGGAGGAGAGAGGGGTCGATTATTTTTATTGTTGATATTGTTATGAGTTTTTTTGGGGGGCCCACCCTAAACCCTAAACCCTAAACCCTAAACCCTAAACCCTAAACCCTAAACCCTAAACCCTAAACCCTAAACCCTAAACCCTAAACCCTAAACCCTAAACCCTAAACCAGGGGTCAGCAAACTTTTTCAGCCAGGGGCCAGTCCACTGTCCCTCAGACCTTGTGGAGGGCCAGACTATATTTTGGAAAGAAAGAAAAAAGAATGAATTCCTATGCCCCACAAATAACCCAGAGACCCATTGTACTCATGTAAAAACACACTGATTCCCGGACCGTCCGCAGGCCACACTTAGAAGGCGATTGAGCCGGGTCTGGTCCCTGGGCCTTAGTTCCCGGGAGAAACCCAGCCAGATGGCAGGGTATAAATAATAAATTATTATTATTATTATTATTATTATTATTATTATTATTATTACATTGCCCTGGTCTCTGAACACTCCCTGTGGGATCAGCAGCATGATGTCTCTGAACGTCAATTGCTGGGGGGTCACTGCTTGGGATAGAATCATAGAATAGAATCATAGAATCATAGAGTTGGAAGAGACCACAAGGGCCATCGAGTCCAACCCCCTGCCAAGCAGGAAACACCATCAGAGCACTCCTGACATATGGTTGTCAAGCCTCTGCTTAAAGACCTCCAAAGAAGGAGACTCCACCACACTCCTTGGCAGCAAATTCCACTGTCAAACAGCTCTTACTGTCAGGAAGTTCTTCCTAATGTTGAGGTGGAATCTTCTTTCTTGTAGTCTGGATCCATTGCTCCATTGTGTCCGCTTCTCTGGAGCAGCAGAAAACAACCTTTCTCCCTCCTCTATGTGACATCCTTTTCTATATTTGAACATGGCTATCATCCCTTAACCTCCTCTTCTCCAGGCTAAACATGCCCAGCTCCCTTAGCCGTTCCTCATAAGGCATCGTTTCCAGGCCTTTGACCATTTTGGTTGCCCTCCTCTGGACACGTTCCAGCTTGTCAGTGTCCTTCTTGAACTGTGGTGATAGGGCTGGTGGTTTCATGCCACAGGCATCCGGTTGGTCGCCATGGAAACAGGATGCAGAATTGGATGGACCACCCCTTTTGGACTTGTCCAAGGGCAGAGCTTTCCTGGTGTAATGGAGGAGAATGGGATGAGTGGGTGTGGGTAGCAAACGCATCTACGGAAACGGCGGACTTACCTGTTCAAACAAGCCCATGCACAGCACCGGGTACGAAGTGTAGAAGACATTGTAGAGGGCAAGGAACCAGCCCTCCAGCAGAGGCTGAGATGGAAGAGCAAAACGAGAGAGGATTAGATGGGTTTCCTTCACATAACTTGCAACCGGTGTTAGGATCCTATGACCCTCCCTATGTCGTTGGACTACAACTCCTATCATCCAGCCCATGCCAGCTGCTGGGACCTATGTTCCAGTGACACTAGGAGGTTCACCAATGTTCACCATCCCTGAACCAAGAAGAAGCATCCCTTCGTTCAGGAATGAATGCCTCTTCTGAACAGAGGCCGCCTTTCATCTCTTGAATGCAGTAGGGAATGAGACCTTCTCATAGCAAGGATGAGGGACATCGGTGACCCTCCAGGTGTTGTCAGACTACAACTCCCATCATTCCTGACCACTGGCTTAAAAGGTATGTGCGTTTTATGGAGAACACGCTACCTTATCAATTTAACTTTTCTCTCTCCCCATCTCTGTTTCTCTCTCACTCCCTCCCTCCCCTCTTTCACACACATAAGCACACAGCTGGAAAAAGAGAACATCACATTGCACCACCATTTATGAATCAGGCACAATTTCCCTCCCATGATGCCCTCGAATAGTGCTTGACTTGTGCAGTTGGGCAGGGGGGGAAATGGTTATCAATCATCATCACCATCTTATTATTATTTATGCCCCATAGTTGCTGCTGGTTTTGCCATGAGCAGGGGCAACAGTTAAAGAATAAAACAAAACGAAAACACAGGACTCGAACCCAGGATCTTCCGTCTCACAGGTCGTCATGCACAGTACCATATCACCTCGGAAGTGAACAAAACGGCAGAATGAAAGGGTACAAACTACAGGGAGAGGGCAGGGGGGAGACCCCTGAAAATTCACATGGAGTGCATAGTTTAAACTATGGAACTCACTGCCACAAGAGGCAGCGATGACTGCCAACTTAGATAGCTTAAATAGGATTAAACAAATTTGTGTTTAAATTTTAGGATTAAACAAATTTGTGGAGGTGGAGAAGTCTATCAATGGTTATTCATCAAGTTGGCTATGTTCTGCCTCTGCAGTCAGAAGCAATAACACACCACTTGCTGGAAGCTGGAAGAGTGCACAGGAGATAACTCTTGTGTTTGGAGCCCATAGCTGTCAATTTACAGATTTGAAAATACAGTGGTGCCTCGCAAGACGAAATTAATCCATTCTGCGAGTCTCTTCGTCTTGCGGTTTTTTCGTCTTGCGAAGCACGGCTATTAGCGGCTTAGCAGCTATTAACGGCTTAGCGGCTTAGCGGCTATTAGCGGCTTAGCGGCTTAGCAGCTTTAAGAAAAAGGAAACAAACTTGCAAGAACTCGCAAGACGTTTCGTCTTGCGAAGCAAGCCCATAGGGAAATTCGTCTTGTGGAACGACTCAAAAAATGGAAAACTCTTTTGTCTTGCGCGTTTTTCATCTTGCGAGGCATTCGTCTTGCGAGGCACCACTGTATGGGACCAGCAGCCTCGAAAATAAGGGATTTTCCGGGCACAGGTATGTTCAACTTCTGAGCCCCTCCGAGCCAAAGGCAGAAAGCCCAGCCAGCAGCCAAACGAAGCCTCAAGCGGTGGTTCCCACAGCGCAGCAACCCGGCAAAGGGGATGCAGCAAGGGAAACCACCGTCACCTCTCCGCTGGGAAGCGCTGAGCAAAGGCGAGTCCCCAGGCAACGCAGCTGGGCACAAGGCATGCAAGCGCCACCCCCCAGTCGTTCTTAGACTCCTTATTGGGTGAGCAACGCAGCCAAGCAACGCAGTTGGAGCTTCCCTCCTCCCTGGCCGGCAGGGGGGAAAGGGAGAGGAGCTGCTTCCTTTGAAACCCGGGAAATTTAAGGGACATCATCAATAAGGGACAGCAGTGGGACACAGCGCTGGGATAAGGGACTTTCCCGCCAAATAAGGGACAGTTGACAGCTATGTCGGAGCCTGAGGTCATCCTACAGGTATCTGATGGGCCAGTGTGAGATGAGGATGCTAGAGGGGCCCTACAGCCCTATCCCTTCTTACCTGCGCTGTGAAGCCAGTGTAGAAAGCAAACCAGATCTGCACCATCATTCCGGCGAAGGTCTTGTAGAAGAAGTAGCGGAGGAACTTGCAGATCCGGAGGTAGGACCACCGGCCGTGGACGAAGAGGAGTCGCTCCAGGTAGCGGAACTGAGCCAGGGCATAATCGCTGCACTGAACAGCCTGCATCCCTTCCTGCCCGCTGATCCCGACTCCAATGTCGGCAGCTGGAGAGAAAAAAGGCGATCGATAAGGTCAGTGGTTTTCGCCATGGTTTGTCATGGCTGCTTTAGCAGAGATTCCTGCATTGCAGCTGAAGACCTAGAACAGGCACCCCCAAACTCGGCCCTCCAGATGTTTTGGGATGACGATTCCCATCGTCCCTGACCACTGGTCCTGTTAGCTAGGGATGATGGGAGTTGCGTGTAGAGCTCCCGCCTCTCCCCCAATGGAAATGAAGACATGTGACAACGTTGTATTAGGTTAATGGGCTAAAATTGGCCACAACTTTTTTGCTTACAGGTAAGAGCGGTATTGGCTTCGGCATTGGTCCTATCAGCCTATCCGGCTTCAGCCTGCTTGCATGAAGGCCGGGAAGGGTTAACACCAGCAGGGGGAGCCCTGCTGATGCACATCAACTAGGTACTCCCCCAGGGTCACCGCTCGGGGGGGCGCTTTAGGCCCTTACCTCCATAGGCTTCGGATGAGGCAACGCCCCCCGGAATCCTTTACCAGACTACCCTTCAGTATATGGGGGAGGCGATGGTGCTCCTCCTGCCCAACTCATCTACATAACAATACCCCTACCAATGCCTAACTGCCAAAACCAAAGGAGTTGTGATGATTTGCTACGAGGTAGGGACGCGGGTGGCGCTGTGGGTTAAACCACAGAGCCTAGGGCTTGCCGATCAAAAGGTCAGCAGTTCGAATCCCCGCGACAGGATAAGCTCCCGTTGCTCGGTCCCTGCTCCTGCCCACCTAGCAGTTCAAAAGCACGTCAAAGTGCATGTAGATAAATAGCTACCACTCTGGTGGGAAGGTAAACGGCGTTTCCGTGCGCTGCTCTGGTTCGCCAGAAGCGGCTTAATCCTGCTGGCCACATGACCCGGAAGCTGTACGCCGGCTCCCTCGGCCAGTAAAGCGAGATGAGCGCCGCAACCCCAGAGTCAGCCACGACTGGACCTAATGGTCAGGGGTCCCTTTACCTTTACCTAGGCAAAAAACCAAATGGCCGGTGCCAATTTGCCAAGTGGAAAAAATTCCTACCAGGCCCCTTGACGGCGACCAACCGAGGTCCATAGCAAGGTCAGAAGGGGAACCTTAGAGGACGGGCGGGTGGGAAACAACAGCAGCTGCGCAGGCAAAACAGGGAGATCCCGGGGTCGCGCTTGCCTTAAGTGAGGCAAGCCACACACCCCGAGCCAGCCGATTGGCTGGCTCAGGGGATGACACGGCCTGAGGATTCCCCTGATTGCGCGGGGGCTGGAAACCCTGATGTCGGAAGTGGCTTTGTAGTCCCAAAACATCTGGAGGGCCAAGTTTGGGGATGCCTGACCTAGAAGCTCAAGTCTTCTTGGTCCCCTGGGAAAAGGCCTCACTTTTAATCATGTTGACGTCGTTGGCCCCATCTCCAATGGCCAAGGAGATGGCTTTCTTGTGTCGCTTGACCATCTGAACGATGAGGGCTTTCTGCTTGGGAGTCACCCTGCAGCAGATCACGGCCTGGCAGGTGGTGGCCAGTTCCACAAAGGCTTTTTCCATCGCGTTCTCCTGGTCCTTCTTGTTTCTGTCGCGGCAGCAGCCTAAGCGCTGGCGCCAGCTCAGTTTCTGCTCCTCCGTGGTCGATCCCTCCGTGTGGAAGATTTTATCCTGGGAAGAAAATGAGGAGACACCCAATCGAATGGTCTTTACAGTGGTACCTCGGGTTACATACGCTTCAGGTTACATATGCTTCAGGTTACAGACTCCGCTTCAGGTTAAGAACAGATAATAACAGAAATCTTGCTCCGGCAGCGCGACAGCAGCAGGAGGTCCCATTTGCTAAAGTGGTGCTTCAGGTTAAGAACAGTTTCAGGTTAAGAACGGACCTCCGGAACGAATTAAGTACTTAACCTGAGGTACCACTGTATTTGTTAAGAGACCATCCCAAATTCTCGGTTCCTGTTGCGGATGAATTGCCACTTGATATAGGAACAATTCATCATATGTGGTGGGAGTGTGTGCATATCAAACAATTTCGGAGGGCCATTCAAGAGGAATTTTAAAAAATGCTTAATAATAATTTATAATATAATTTATAATTTATAATAATAATTTATTATTTATACCCCACCCATCTGGCTGAGTTTCCCCAGCCACTCTGGGCGGCTCCCAATCAAGTGTTAAAAACAATACAGCGTTAAATGTTAAAAGCTTCCCTGAACAGGGCTGCCTTCAGATGTCTTTTAAAGATAGGATAGCTGCTTATTTCCTTCACATCTGAAGGGAGGGCGTTCCACAGGGCGGGCGCCACTACCGAGAAGGCCCTCTGTCTGGTTCCCTGTAACCTCGTTTCTTGCAATGAGGGAACTGCCAGAAGGCCCTCGGCGCTGGACCTCAGTGTCCGGGGTGGACGATGGGGGTGGAGACGCTCCTTCAGGTATACAGGGCTAAGGCCATTTAGGGCTTTCAAGGTCAGCACCAACACTTTGAATTGTGCTCAGAATCATACTGGGAGCCAATGCAGATCTTTCAGGACCGGTGTTATATGGTCCCGGCAGCCACTCCCAGTCACCCATCTAGCTGCCGCCTTCTGGATTAATTGTAGTTTCCGGGTCACCTTCCAAGGCAGCCCCACGTAGAGCGCATTGCAGTAGTCCAAGTGGGAGATAACTAGAGCATGCACCACTCTGGCAAGACAGTCCGCAGGCAGGTAGGATCTCAGCTTACCATGGTTCCATGGATAGGAACCATGTATCATATGTGGTGGGAGTGTGTGCATATCAAACAATTTTGGAGTGACATTCAAGAGGAACTTTAAAAAATGCTTAAAACACCATGTAATAAAAAACCAGGTGTCAAAACTACGCTGGCTAGAAAGAAGCACTGGTTCAGTGTGTCTGCTTTGAAAGGGGCTAAACTGCCTGGCTGTATATTGTCTCCCTGCTTATTTAACTTATATGCAGAATTCATCATGCGAAAGGCTGGGCTGGATGAATCCCAAGCCGGAATTAAGATTGGCGGAAGAAATTTCAACAACCTCAGATATGCAGATGACACAACCTTGATGGCAGAAAGTGAGGAGGAATTAAAGAACCTTTTAATGAGGGTGACAGAGGAGAGCGCAAAATATGGTCTGAAGCTCAACATCAAAAAAACGAAGATCATGGCCACTGGTCCCATCACCTCCTGGCAAGCAGAAGGGGAAGAAATGGAGGCAGTGAGAGATTTTACTTTCTTGGGCTCCATGATCACTGCAGATGGTGACAGCAGTCACGAAATTAAAAGACGCCTGCTTCTTGGGTGAAAGGCAATGGCAAACCTAGACAGATTCTTAAAAAGCAGAGACATCACCTTGCCAACAAAGGTCTGTATAGTTCAAGCTATGGTTTTCCCAGTAGTGATGTACGGAAGTGAGAGCTGGACCATCAAGAAGGCTGATCGCCAAAGAATGGATGCTTTTGAATTCTGGTGCTGGAGGAGACTCTTGAGAGTCCCATGGACTGCAAGAAGATCAAACCTCTCCATTTTCAAGGAAATCAGCCCTGAGTGCTCACTGGAAGGACAGATCCTGAAGCTGAGGCTCCAAGACTTTGGCCACCTCATGAGAAGAGAAGACTCCCTGGAAAAGACCCTGATGTTGGGAAAGATGGAGGGCACAAGGAGAAGGGGACGACAGAGGACGAGATGGTGGGACAGTTTTCTCGAAGCTACAAACGTGAGTTTGACCAAACTGCGGGAGGCAGTGGAAGACAGGAGGGCCTGGCGTGCTCTGGTCCAGGGGTCACGAAGAGGCGGACACGACTAAACGACTAAACAGCAACAACAACAACAAACTGCCTGGAGGATATTGGGGGTGGTGGTGGTGTAATGGGCTGCAAAAATACTTTCCATTTCTAGAATTTAAGTCTGGGAAGGAAGGAAGAGGGGTTCAGCAAAATTATATATCTTACCAGGAAGTCTCCGGTGACCACCAATGCTTTCTTGCCGTGTGACAGGGAGGCTGGGAAGGATAGGAATGACTTTTCTTTGCAGAGGCCTTCTCCACTGCTAGCTAAGCTGCTATTGCTGTACCAGCCTGGCTCCAGAATCTCGCTGCAAAACAAGGTGGGTGGTTGAAGGGCCAAAACAGAAATACTGACACACAGCTTCATATAACCAACATGCTTAAGTCTGATTAGTAATAATAATAATAATTTATTATTTATACCCCACCTATTTGGCTGGGTTTCCCCAGCCACTCTGGGCGACTTCCAGCAAAACACTAAAATACAATAACCTATTAAACATTAGAAGAGAAGAAGAAGAAGAAGAGTTTGGATTTGATATCCCGCCTTTCACTCCCCTTCAGGAGTCTCAAAGCGGCTAACATTCTCCTTTCCCTTCCTCCCCCACAACAAACACTCTGTGAGGTGAGTGGGGCTGAGAGACTTCAAAGAAGTGTGACTGGCCCAAGGTCACCCAGCAGCTGCATGTGGAAGAGCGGAGACGCGAACCCGGTTCCCCAGATTACGAGACTACCGCTCTTAACCACTACACCACACTGGCTCTCATTAAAAGCTTCCCTAAACAGGGCTGCCTTCAGATGTCTTCTAAAAGTTTGGTAGTTGTTGTTCTCTTTGACATCTGGTGGCAGGGTGTTCCACAGGGCGGGTACCACTACCGAGAAGGCCCTCTGCCTGGTTCCCTGTAGCTTTGCTTCTCACAATAAGGGAACCGCCAGAAGGCCCTCGGAGCTGGCCCTCAGTGTCCGGGCAGAACGATGGGGGTGGAGACTTTCCTTCAGGTATACTGGACTGAGGCCGTTTAGGGCTTTAAAGGTCAGCACCAACACTTTGAATTGTGCTTGGAAACCTACTGGGAGTCAGTGTAGGTCTTTCAAGACTGGTGTTAATGCATGAAGGGGTTAATACCATAGAGTAAGCTGGCCTGCAAGGCTTAGCTAGGTAGGGACTAGGTAACCAAGCCTTTGATCCCTCTGTCTACCTGAGAAGCTCAACATGTTTGCTCCAGCTTAGCCACATGGCTTTAACAAGCCTCCCGTGGGTTCCTATACAGTGGTACCTCCGTTCTCAAACGAAATCCGTTCCGGAAGCCCGTTCGGCTTCCGAAACATTCGAAAACCGAGGCGAGGCTTCCCACTGGTTGCAAGAGCTTCTTGCACTCAGCGGAAGCCGCGTAGCACATTTAGATTCCGAAAAACATTTGAAAACAGAAGCATTTACTTCCAGGTTTTTGGCGTTTGGGAGTCGAAACGTACGATATTCGAAGCGTCCAGGAACCGAATAATTTCATCCCTTTGCAACTAAGCCAAGTTCTACTGCCTGTGCAACTTTTTCCAAATGCTGCGTGGAACAGCACATGACTCGGACCTTTGAAGCGCTTGTAAGTAAACCATGGGTTTAGGTTACAAGACTCAATATCAGGAAGAACTTTCTGACAGTTAGAGCTGTTCAACGGTGGAATGGTCTCCCTCAGTCTCTAAAATTCTATGATCCTCTTATTTAACTAACCAAACGTGTTATATATATGCTAGGAGAAGTGGGAAACTTTGGGAGAGAGGGCATATTTCGAAGGTTTAACAGCCTGCATTTCCACTTCATGTTTTGTGATTTTCAATCTCTGCTGGGGGCTCTCCCACCAGAGAGAGAACACTTGCCCCAAACCGAGAGCTCAGAAGACACTCATACCTGATTTCGCTCTCCTCCAGAATAGTCATGTCATCCGAGAGAAGTCGACAGGCAAAGCCAATATTGACGGCAGTCTCTGAAAACACAAGGAAAGAGTGAAAATGAGATGAGGGTGCCCTGATGAGATGCGCCAACAACCACAGCTTACAAACACTTCGGGTTACAGACTCCACTAACCTAGAAGTAGTACCTCGGGTTAAGAAGTTTACCTCAGGATGAGAACAGAAATCGCACGGCAGCGGGAGGCCCCATTAGCTAAAGTGGTACCTCAGGTTAAGAACGGTTTCAGGTTAAGAGCGGACCTCCGGAACGGATTAAGTTCGTAACCAGAGGTACCATTGTAATAATAATAATAATAATAATAATAATAATAATAATAATAATAATAATTTATTATTTATACACCGCCCATCTGGCTGAGTTTGCCCAATAGCTCCTAACAGAATATTAAAAACATAATACACCAGTAAACATAAAAAACTTTCCTAAAGAGGGCTGCCTTCAGATGCCTTCTAAATGTCAGACAGTTGTTTACTTCCTTAACATCTGACGGGAGGGTGTTCCACAGGGCGGGCGCCACCACCGAGAAGGCCCTCTGCCTGGTTCCCTGTAACCTCACTTCTCACAGGGAGGGAACCTCCAGAAGGCCCTCGGAGCTGGACCCAGGTGTCTGGGGTGGAGACACTCCTTCAGAGATACTGGGCTGAGGCCATTTAGGGCTTTCAAGGTCAGCACCAACACTTTGAATTGTGCCCGGAAACATTGAGTGTGTTCACTCTTGCACAGGATACACACACACACACACATACATACATACACACACACACAAATGTTTTCATAGAATTGTAGAGTTTGTAGGGACCCCAAGGGGAAACAAATGTAGTATAAACACTGACAACTGGGAAACACTGGCCTGCGAGGACTCCAGTTGGAGAACAGCCTTTACCAAAGGGGTCATGGGCTTTGGAGATGTTCGAATTCAGGACGTAAGGGAGAAACGTGCTAAGAGGAAGGCATGCTTGGCAAACCCTCACCGGGATCAACTCCCGCCCGGAAACCTATGTCCTCATTGTGGAAGGACGTGTGGATCCAGAATTGGCCTCCGTAGTCACTTACGGACTCACTTTTGAAAACCGTGTTTATGGAAGACAATCTTACTCGGCTACGAGAGATCGCCAAAGAAGGGGGGTAAAGGCAGCTAGGTGGGGGTTGGCTGAGGGCAGGTGGAGGTTGGTGGGACATTTCCACCCATAGCTGTAAACTTACAGATTTGAAAATAAGGGACCAGCAGCCTCGAAAATAAGGGATCAGCAGCCAAAATAAGGGATTTTCAGAGCGCAGGTATGTTCAACTTCTGAGCCCCTCCGAGCCAAAGGCAGAAAGCCCAGCCAGCAGCCAAACGAAGCCTCAAGCGGTGGTTCCCACAGCGCAGCAACCCGGCAAAGGGGAAGCAGCAAGGAAAACCACCGTCACCTCTCCGCTGGGAAGCGCTGAGCAAAGGCGAGTCCCCAGGCAATGCGGCCAATTTGATTGGCACAAGGAATGAAAGCTCCACCCCCCCAGTCGTTCTCAGACTCCTTATTGGGTGAGCAACGCAGCCAAGCAATGCAGTTGGAGCCTCCCTCCTCCCTGGCCGGCAGGGAGGGAGGGAGAGGAGCTGCTTCCTTTGAAACCCGGGAAATTTAAGGGACATCATCAATAAGGGAGAGCAGCGGGACACGGCGCTGGGATAAGGGACTTTCCCGCCAAATAAGGGACAGTTGACAGCTATGTTTCCACCACCACCACCCGTCTCCACGAATTCCTTACCTTGCTTGTCTCCCGTCAACACCCACACTTTGATGTCTCCCCTTTTGAGAAGCTGAATGGTTTCTGGAACCCCGTCTTGCAGTTTGTCCTCGATAGCTGTTGCCCCCAGGAGCTGAGAGAGGAAGACCAAGACGAGGCAATGATGGAACTCTAGCTAACCCAGAAACCTTTCGCCCCCAGCTCCTTCCTCGCTCGTAATACCAGACTCCAACAGGGGCGCGTAGGACGGAACGGAACGTGGGAAGTTTCAGGAGGGGGGAAGTAGCCAGGTCAACCGCGAAGCTGTTGGCTGCCATCACCCGACTTCGCTTTGCTCCTATCTCCCTCCTGACTTGACCCCCAACAACTGATCTGCAACAGCTAGCCCTGAGACCAGACTTCTGGGTGGGGTGGGGAGGTTGAAGGGGGAAATTGTGGGCTTGATGAGAATGACCTTTTGGACCAGGAGGAGGTTGAGGTTTCCTTTATGTGTTAATTAGTGGCTCTGAGTATCGCTTTGTCTATTTTTCTGAATACAGTGGTACCTCGGTTCTCAAACGCCTTGGTTCTCAATCACCTTGGTTCTCAAATGCCTTGGTTCACAAACGCCTTGGTTCCCAAACACCAAAAACCCGGAAGTGAGTGTTCCAATTTTCAAACGTTTTTCAGAAGCCAAATAACTGTTGGCTATTGTTTCCGGGGCACCTGCGCCAATCAGAAGCTGCGCCTTGGTTTCTGAACATTTCGGAAGTCAAACGGACTTCTGGAACAGATTAACCTTGGCGCTTTTGTTTTTGCTCTTTATTTTGCGTTTTGGTTTTTGAGGCTTTTTCGGTTCATTTGTTTTCATGACTGTGTGGAACCCATTTCAGCTACTGATTGACTGATTGTGCGACCGCGGAAATGGATAAAAGCCCCCCATGCAAACAATGACTATCATCAGTGTAGCTAAGAAAAAAAAGTAATTTTAATTTGGAAATATGGCATTATGTATTTTTGTTTTTTTTATATTGTGGTTTTATGTTGTGAACCACCCTGAGACCTGTGGGTATATAGGTAAAGGTAAAGGGACCCCTGAGCATTAGGTCCAGTCGCGGACGACTCTGGAGTTGCGGTGCTCATCTCGCTTTATTGGCCGAGGGAGCCAGCGTACAGCTTCCGGGTCACGTGGCCAGCATGACTAAGCCGCTTCTGGCGAACCAGAGCAGTGCACGGAAACACCGTTTACCTTCCCACTGGAGTGGTACCTATTTATCTACTTGCACTTTGACGTGCTTTCGAACTGCTAGGTTGGCAGGAGCAGGGACCGAGCAACGGGAGCTCACCCCGTCATTGCAGGGATTCGAACCGCCAACCTTCTGATCAGCAAGTCCTAGGCTCTGTGGTTTAACCCACAGTGCCATCCGCGTCCCTTGTGGGTATATAGCAGTACACAAATTTTTAATAGTAGTGACAGTAATTGTGATAATAAAAAATAAATAAAAAGTAATAATGACATCTGGCACCCTGTAGAAAGGGAAGTCCGGCCGCAGGAGAAGCCTTTTGCTGACCAAAGGATCTTACCCTGAGATCCTTCTCAATCTCCTCATAAACCTTGTCCAGTTCTTGGGCTCGATTCTGCAGCAAGACGCTGGCAGCGTGGTGTTTCTTACTCCACAGGGAAAACTCGCTCTCGCCCACATCTCTCGTCGCCACGCACAGAGTCCTCAGCGTCTCGGCCGCGAAAGTCTAGGAGAGGCAAAAGCAGAGACTGCTGGGAAGATGGATTTCTGTAGAAGGGTAGCTAGGAGTCATTTTGGACTCACAGCTGTCCACGGAGGTGCAGGTCCATTCTGTGTCCAGGGCGGCTCCATCTGGTACGCAGGATGAGACCCTCACTGCCCGCAGACTGTCTCGCCAGAGTGGTGCATGCTCTGGTTATCTCCTGCTTGGACTACTGCAATGCGCTCTACGTGGGGCTCCCTTTGAAGGTGACCCGGAAGCTACAATTAATCCAGAATGCGGCAGCTAGACTGGTAACTGGGAGCAGCTGCCGAGACCACATAACACCAGACCTGAAAGACCTACACTGGTTCCCAGTATGTTTCTGAGCACAATTCAAAGTGTTGGTGCTGACCTTGATAGCCCTAAATGGCCCAGTCGACCTGAAGGAGCGTCTCCACCCCCATCGTTCTGCCCGGACACTGAGGTCCAGCTCTGAGGGCCTTCTGGTGGTTCCCTCCCTGAGAGAAGCGAGGTTACAGGGAACCAGGCAGAGGGCCTTCTCGGTGGTGGTACCCTCCCTGTGGAACGCCCTTCCATCAGATGTGAAGGGAATAAACAACTATCTGACTTTTAGAAGACATCTGAAGGCAGCCCTGTTTAGGGAAGTTTTTAATGTTTGACGTTTTAATGTATTTTTAATCGCTAGGACTGGGACATATCCCTGTCTAAAATCCTGAAGGACAGCTGCTGCCAGCCAGTGTCAGCAACATTGAACTAGACGGACCAGTGGTCTGACTCTGTCAAAGGCATCTTCCTATGTTCCCTTTAGTCACCACCATGAGGAATAGAATCTTACTTTAGCTTTGCGGGAAGGACAGATTTAGGGCAGGTGGAATTCTGGTGGCAATGTTTCATTTCCCTCTCAAATAAACAGCCTCGTCCATCAGCTACAAGTCTGTGAGTGGATTCATTTTTACATTCACATTCCTTTGAGGAGCTCAAGGCGGCGTACGGAGATCTCCTCCCCCCTATTTTATCCTCACAAATTTGTGAGGGAGAGGCAGTTGAATTGAGAGCCAGTGTGGTGTAGTGCTTAGGAGTGGTAGTCTCGTAATCTGGTGAACCGGGTTCGTGTCTCCGCTCCTCCACCTGCAGCTGCTGGGTGACCTTGGGCTAGTCACACTTCTTGAAGTCTCTCAGCCCCACTCACCTCACAGAGTGTTTGTTGTGGGGGGGGGAGGAAGGGAAAGGAGATTGTTAGCCGCTTTGAGACTCCTTAAAGATAAAGGGACCCCTGACCATTAGGTCCAGTCGCGGCCGACTCTGGGGTTGCGGCACTCATCTCGCTTTATTGGCCGAGGGAGCCGGCGTACAGCTTCCTGGTCATGTGGCCAGCATGACTAAGCTGCTTCTGGCAAACCAGAGCAGTGGATGGAAACGCCGTTTACCTTCCCGCCGGAGCGGTACCTATTGATCTACTTGCACTTTGACGTGCTTTTGAACTGCTAGGTTGGCAGGAGCAGGGACCGAGCAACGGGAGCTCACCCCGTCACGGGGATTCGAACCGCCAACCTTCTGATCGGCAAGCCCTAGACTCTGTGGTTTAACCCACAGCGCCACCCGCTGAGACTCCTTCGGGTAGTGATAAAGCGGGATATCAAATCCAAACTCCTCTTCTTCTTCTTGAGGTCAGCCAGCGAGCTGCGGATTCAAACCCTGGCCGTCCAGTTCTTAGTCTGACACTCTGACCACTAAGTCACACCAGCTTCCACCCGCTTGCAAAGACTTACGTCCAGAGCCTTGACGGTGCATCCTTCAGTCGCACGCTCTCTGTGGAGTCTCTCCAGGATCACAGTGTCTGCTCCTTTGGTGTAAAGCTTGATATGGCCTTCGGGGTCCCGCACTGTGGGGTGGAGAAACAAAAAACCCTTAAGGAGAGAGAGAGAGAGAGAGAGAGAGAGAGAGAGAGAGAGAGAGAGGCACCATCTGTTTACCAAAGGTGGGAAACCTCTGACCGTCCCAGATGTTCCTGGACTCCAGCTCCCATCATCCCTGACCGTTGGGGCTGATGGGAGTTGTAGTCTGGCAACATCCAGAAGGGTGAAGTTTCCCATCCGTGAAAATGCGCTTGGACTACTGCCATGCGCTCTATGTGAGGCTACCTTTGAAGGTGACCCGGAAACTACAATTAATCCAGAATGCGGCAGCTAGATTGGAGACTGGGAGCGGCCGCCGAGACCACATAAACCAGTCCTGAAAGACCTACCGTATTTTTTGCTCTATAAGACTCACTTTTTCCCTCCTAAAAAGTAAGGGGAAATGTGTGTGCGTCTTATGGAGCGAATGCAGGCTGCACAGCTATCCCAGAAGCCAGAACAGCAAGAGGGATTGCTGCTTTCGCTGCGCAGCAATCCCTCTTGCTGTTCTGGCTTCTGAGATTCAGAATATTTTTTTTCTTGTTTTCATCCTCCAAAAACTAGGTGCGTCTTGTGGTCTGGTGCATCTTATAGAGCGAAAATATGCTACATTGGCTCCCATGATGTTTCCGAGCACAATTCAAAGGGTTGGTGCTGACCTTGAAAGCCCTAAACGGCCCAGTATCCCTGAAGTATCCCTGAAGGAGCGTCTCCACCCCCATCGTTCAGACCGGACACCGGGGTCCATCTCCTGAGGGCCTTCTGGTGGTTCCCTCCCTGTGAGAAGCAAGGTTACAGGGAACCAGGCAGAGGGCCTTCTCGGTGGTGGCACCCGCCCTGTGGAACGCCCTCCCTTCAGATGTCAAGGACCCTTATGGATTTCCGTATGGGACAGCGGCAGATGATTTTCAGGGTCCCCTTTTCCAACTCTACGATTCTGTGATTATGGGCCCACAAAACACTGACCCACGATGGACATCCGTTTGCGGACGCTGTTGAAGTCCAGAAGGGCCAGCACTTTGTAGGTTCTCTCCACCCCGAGCTCGCTGATGGTGACCGTGTCCTGCGTTCGAGACAGGAAGACGTAGCCCAGGTTCCTGGCCACGGTCACCAGGGCTTCCTCGTCCGGCGAAGCGGCTTGGTAGACCAGCTGATCTATGAGAAATTGGGGAGGGAGGAGAGCAGGTGGTCATCGCCAGAATCACCCCAGTCCCTTTTGCCCAGATGGATCACAAATCCATGAGGCTGGACGACGCCTTTGTTCTTCTTTTTTTTTTACAAAAAACACCCCCCCCCAATTTATTTATGGGGTTTTTCAGATTGAAATTTTGCAACGTAAAAACTACCTTAGAGCCATTCATTCCAATGGATCTGTTCTGGTTTTCGTTTTGTTTTTACATATATATTTGTGACTTTTGTGATTCGTCCCCACAAAACACTTCATCGCAGTTTCTTCCTATCTATTGAAAGGGCCTTTGCTGCACGATGCCAAATGTAAGAATTCACTGATAAATGTACCTATGTACTGGCTCACTGGGAAAACTTCAGAAATTCATATAGACCTGTGAGCTCAGCTACTCAGCAGCCCCTCTGCCTGAGTGATAATTCCTGGCCTCCTGATACCTGAGTGCCAGACAGGTAGCCATTCCAGGAATAACAAACCCAGATGAAGACAAAAGGGTGTGATGAACTTGGCTGGGAATCTTTATTGTCATTGTCCCATACAGAACAACGAAATTGAAAAAAATCTGCATCAGACATTCAGAAACCAACATGCCTGCTATCCCAGCTATCCCAGCCTAGTTAACCCCTAAAAACTCTGATACCCCATAATTATATATGATATACTCCCACAGAGACTACCTTACACTGTGTTTAAAACCAATATCGCATTTGGATAAAAACTGTTTCTTAGGTGGCTAGTCCTAGTCTTTATAACACTGTACCTTCTTCCAGAAGGCAGAAGCTGAAAGAGATCATGAAGTGTAACGAAAGAGATATTTACATTTCCCTGTTTATCGTATCGTATTGTATCGTATCGTATCATATTGATGGGTGTTTGGTGGAGGGCAAGGGGAAGCATGGGGCAGGGTCCAGGGTGCTCAGATTACTGCCACCAGACCTCCCCTTTCATGATATAACCATGATGTATTAGTGATGTAGTTTGGGGGGCTGTAACATGGGGATTAGCAGCTAATAAAAGTTGGGGTTCTCTTTTGTTCGGGGTTTCCATCTTGTTCCACCTGGTGGCAGGTGGGAGTCCTGTTGCGACAGTCTTCAGTAAAGACCAAGCCGACTGGCTGCTGTTTCGCTCTGGTATTCCTGGCTGGTATCCTTGTTTTTTGGTCCAGGGGAGCTCTCAGATTTCTCCGTCTAACTGCACCCACAAATTTCGGCTCCAGGGCCTAGGAAACCCATGGTTGTGGGGCCAGGCCAAACCCCTGGATCAACGTTTCTGCTGAACTTTGCATTACAAAAGCAACGGAATTGCCATTCAAAACAGAAACAAAAGGCGCAGTGTCCGTAATACGCGCTGCAAACATTTCCTCTTCTGGCTGCAAAACAGACGTCTTTCTCCACCAAATCCCATCTCGTTGCCAGGCAGAGGTGCCGCCCTGCATTTTTCCCGTTAACGACTTAACGGGTCACGCCATGGAATTAGCTCGACAAGGAAAGGATCTGCTTACATTGGGCTGAGTACCATAATTAAAAGTTTTAAAAACACAAACAAACAAATCCTTAGTATCTACAATCAAGCTGTGGTTTCTGGCTTCCATCCAGAGCCCTGTGGGTATTGTCATGGGAAAGTAAGAATAACAGCACTGCTCAGGTGTCAGAGAAGCTGAAACAACAGCTAGCCAGAAATTTTTCAGAGAAATGCACTTCCTCAAAGAGGATTCTAGTCCTCATTATTCTATGACCTTGTTTACTTCCTGCTAGGGTATGGAACGAGCTGTGCATTATATCCCATTTCAACCTTGCTGACCCTCATTCATAGACCTAGAGTTTATTTCACACTAGGGTTGATCTGAGCAGGGAATTACACCCCGGTTCAGCCTTGCTGGGGGATGCGGGTGGCGCTGTGGGTTAAACCACAGAGCCTAGGGCTTGCCGATCAGAAGGTCGGCGGTTCGAATCCCTGCAATGACGGGGTGAGCTCCCGTTGCTCAGCCCCAGCTCCTGCCAACCTAGCAATTCGAAAGCATGTCAAAGTGCAAGTAGATAAATAGGTACTGCTCCGGCGGGAAGGTAAACGGCGTTTCCATGCGCTGCTCTGGTTTGCCAGAAGCGGCTTAGTCCTGCTGGCCACATGACCCGGAAGCTGTACGCCGGCTCCCTCGGCCAGTAAAGCAAGATGAGCGCCGCAACCCCAGAGTCGGCCACGACTGGACCTAATGGTCAGGGGTCCCTTTACCTTTACCTTACTCAGCCTTGCTGGCATCCAGGCAATATTTAAAAAATGTAGTATAAACACCAACAATTGGGAAACACTGGCCTGCGAGCGCTCCAATTGGAGAACAGCCTTGACCAAAGGTGTTGTGGGCTTTGAAGACACTCAAACTCAGGACGCAAGGGAGAAACGTGCTAAGAGGAAGGCACGCTTGGCAAACCCTCGCCATGATCAACTCCTGCGTGGAAACCTATGTCCCCACTGTGGAAGGACGTGTGGGTCCAGAATTGGCCTCCACAGTCACTTACGGACTCATTGCTAAAACCGTGTTTATGGAAGATCTTACTCGGCTACGAGGGATCGCCAAATAAATTCTTGCACGCTTGGGTGAAACATTCTCACGAAAACACGCACACCTTTTGACCTTTTCAGGGCCTTCTCAGTGGTGGCGCCCACCCTGTGGAACGCCTTCCCGTCAGATGTCAAGGAGAAAAACAATTGTCTGACTTTTAGAAGACACCTGAAGGCAGCCCTGCTCAGGAAAGTTTTAAACGCTTGCTGTTTTATTACACTTTTAAATTAGTTAAAAGCAGCCACTCACTCTGTTTCTCCTCAACCATGACGGTGTGGCAGATTGCCAGGAGACGCATGAATTCCTTCACCATGGGGTCATCGTTTCGTCGGATGTTTGCCAGGAGCTGCTGGTCGTAAAATTCCAGTTTACTATCCAAGTACTTGTTCCACTTCAAATCCATCTCCTGGAGAGGGGAAGAAATGAAGTTAAGAGGTTAATGATGAGGAAGAACCCTGGGGAAACTGCAAACCATCAGATTCCGTCTTCACACACACTCAGGTCAGAAACAACAACAATTTATTATTTAGACCCCACCCATCTGGCTGGGTTTCCCCAGCCACTCTGGGCGGCTTCCAACAGAATATATTTAAAACACGATAAAACATTAAAAACCTCCCTAAACAGGACTGCCTTCAGGTGTCTTCTAAAAGTCAGATAGTTGTTTATTTCCTTGACATCTGACAGGAGGGCGTTGCACAAGGCAGGCGCCGCCACCAAGAAGGCCCTCTGCCTGGTTCCCTGGAACTTGGCTTCTCGCAGGGAGGGAACCGCCAGAAGGCCCTTGGGAGATGGACCCTGGTGTCCGGGGTGGACGATGGGGGTGGAGACGCTCCTTCAGGTATACTGGGCCATTTAGGGCTATCAAGGTCAGCACCAACACTTTGAATTGTGCTTGGAAACGTCCTGGGAGCCAATGTAGGTCTTTCAGGACCGGTGTTATGTGGTCTCGGCGGCCGCTCCCAGTCCCCAGTCTAGCTGCCACATTCTGGATTAGTTGTAGTTTCCGGGTCACCTTCAAAGGTAGCCTTCCAAGGAGAGCACATGGCAGTAGTCCAAGCGGGAGATAACCAGAGCATGCACCACTCTGGCCAGACAGTCTGTGGGCAGGGAGGGTCTCATCCTACGAACCAGATGGAGCTGCCCTGGACACAGAACTGATCTGCGCCTCCATGGATAGCGCTGAGTCCAAAATGACTCCCAGGCTGCGCACCTGATCCTTCAGGGGCACAGTTACCCCATTCAGGACCAGGGAGTCCCACACAGCTGCCCGCCTCCTGTCCCCCCAAAACAGTCCTTCTGTCTTGTCAGGATTCAACCTTAATCTGTTGGCCACCATCCATCCTCCAACCGCCTCCAGACACTCACACAGAAATACAACTCCTTCTAAGCTTTCAGAGAAGAACATTTCCACACTGTGGGCCTTGTGGTAAGAGAAGATTCCCACACTCCAACTTTGTAGAAGTCCAATATGTCAATAGCTCTCATGTGCACAGACCTCTTTCATGTGGCAACAGTGGCTCGGTTAGCACATAATGCTAAGCCATGGTTTGCTTATCAAACAGCCCGTTAACCAGGGTTTGCTTCCCAGGCAGTCTCGCTTTCTGCCTTTGTTGTTTGGGGCACGACGTTCAAACAAAACCTGGCAAACTGTTGACAGCAAACCATGGTTAAGCTGCTGGGCTCACACGCCACAAGAAACCATGGTTTTAATAAACCATGGAATAAGAAACCCTGGCTTGGGGTGCAATCATAAAGCAAACCAATTTCTTGAGGAACTCATGTAATTTACAGCAAGAATATACAACCTACCATGGACTTGTCTTGAGCGCTGTTCTGCGAACCTGCAAATATTTCCAAAAGGAAGAATCAGAAATCAGGAAGACCAAAATGTTAAGAAGGAATGGGTGGGTGGGGGAAATTGTAACTAATCTTAAAAACCATTGTAAAACGGTTAAAATGGTTAGCAGGACTGTAAATATCACTTGTAGTTTAATGGCGAATTTTGGACACAATGGAGAGGTGAAAAGATTCTGGATTATCGTAAAAAGTGCAAGAGGAAATGATTCGCAACAGGACCCACAAAGGGGAGGAGCAGGGAAGTCTGGGAGATTCCTTGGGATCTTGTTTTGAAATTGTAAGTTGGACTTTAAAATTTTAATTTGAGAAACCAAATAAAGGATTTTTAAAAAAAAAGTGTGCAAAAGCTACCCTGGCGCACAAAGGGTTAAAAAAATTGCATTTGTCGCCCTGCCCATTCTGAAGCTTGCCTGGACAGAAATGTAGGACTTTTTCCCAAATCCCAGTGAGATCCCAATGGGACTTTACCGTATATCACCCCGTTGATACAACATTTCTTGAAGGTCATGATGTTCTGAGTCAAAGTCCCCGTCTTATCCGAGAAGACGTATTCTATCTGCCCCAGCTGGTCGTTCAGAC
This sequence comes from Podarcis pityusensis, assembly GCF_964106645.2. Lineage (NCBI taxonomy): Eukaryota > Metazoa > Chordata > Lepidosauria > Squamata > Lacertidae > Podarcis > Podarcis pityusensis. Next base: position 1,866,722 of record NC_138043.1, read on the forward strand.
TGGTGCTCCGAGCTTTCGCTGGCATGTCCTTCGGGGCGTAATACATTTCCCTGTCCCAGTTGATGAAACAACTGTTGACCAGGTAAATGAATTCGAACCTGCGCCGGGGAGAAAAAACCCACAATCACTGAACAGGCAAAGAAAACTTTTGTGGCTTGTGGAGCAAAGCTGGAACAACCTACTGAACATCAGAATGGTCCTCCTAGCTTGTGGACTCCCCTTCCTAGGAGGTTTCAAAGCAGAGGTTTGGACGGTCACCTGACCTGGATGCTTTGGTGGGGTTTGACTAGATGAACCTTGGGGTCCCTTCCAACTCTACGATTCTACGGTTCTGCGATCAGGGCCTTTCTAAATCCAGCATCCTGTTGTCACTGTTGCCACTCGGATCCCATGGTCTTCTGGCAGTTCCCTCACTGCGAGAAGCGAAGTTACAGGGAACCAGGCAGAGGGCCTTCTCGGTGGTGGCGCCCTCCCTTCAGATGTCAAGGAAATAAACAACTATCTGACTTTTAGAAGACATCCGAAGGCAGCCCTGTTTAGGGAAGTTTTTGATGTTTGATGTTTTATCATGTTTTTAATATTCTGTTGGGAGGTGCCCACCGTGGCTGGGCAATGTCCCTATTTTCAGGGGAGAAACGTTGGAGGGGATGGAATAGGGCGTCCCTATTTTCAGGGGAGAAACGTTGGAGGGGATGGAATAGGACGTCCCTATTTTCACAGGAGAAACGTTGGAGGGGATGGAATAGGGCGTCCCTATTTTCACAGGAGAAACGTTGGAGGGGATGGAATAGGGCGTCCCTATTTTCAAGGGAGAAACGTTGGAGGGGATGGAATAGGGCGTCCCTATTTTCAAGGGAGAAACGTTGGAGGGGATATTGCACAAGTCAGTTCCTTTGGTCTGTGGGGATGTTACTGCGATTGACTAAGGAGTTAGCCAACGAGGAATGTTATGCTCCCAGGAAAAGTGGTATACAGTAGTACCTTCAGATCACAGACGCTTCAGGTTACGGACTCCACTAACCCAGAAATAGTACCTCGGGTTAAGAACTTTGCTTCAGGATGAGAACAGAAATCGCGCAGTGGCAGCAGGAGGCCCCATTAGCTAAAGTCGTGCTTCAGGTTAAGAACAGTTTCAGGTTAAGAATGGACCTCCAGAACGAATTTAGTTCTTAACCCAAGGTACCACTGTACGATGGAATTTTAGAGCTGGAAGGAGTTTCCAGGGGCTGTATAATCCAACCCGCATTGTCCTTGTTGGCTGACCCTATACTCCCGTGAACCAGTCAATAAAGGTAAAGGGACCCCTGACCATTAGGTCCAGTCGTGGATGACGCTGGGGTTGCGGCGCTCATCTCGCTTTACTGGCCGAGGGAGCCGGTGTACAGCTTCCGGGTCATGTGGCCAGCAGGACTAAGCCGCTTCTGGCGAACCAGAGCAGCGCACGGAAACGCCGTTTACATTCCCGCCGGAGTGGTACCTATGTATCTACTTGCACTTTGACGTGCTTTCAAACTGCTAGGTGGGCAGGAGCTGGGACCGAGCAACGGAAGCTCACCCCGTCATTGCGGGGATTCGAACCGCCGACCTTCTGACCGGCAAGTCCTAGGCTCTGTGGTTTAACCCACAGCGCCACCCGCATCCCGTATTCCCGCGAACCAGTCAATATGGGCCCCCAAGTGAGGCAGTCCATGCTGAGACACGGTCCTCTCATGCCTCTCCAATCACAGCCGCCCAAGGAAGAGGAGGCAGCTGATGACTTACGTGATGAGCATAGACATGGGGATGACCAGGCTGAGGAGGATGAGGAATCCCCAGAAGGCAAAGAAGGCGTATTGAATGGAGCTCGTGGTGCTGTAGAAAGCAAAGAGGTATGCATGCTGTTCCCGGAACCTCTCGGCAGAGACTCCGGATCCGACCGCCAGGCCGAAGGAGATGAGGAAGAGTGAGATGGTGATCTGCAGAGTGAAGTGAAGAAGGGTCAGCCCTTCGTGGGGAGAAGACTCTGGACCAGCCACTCCCAACTCCAGACCCTCCAAGCGTCCCAATTTTCCAGGGACACTCCCGGATTTACAGAAGCCGCCCCAGTTTCTGATTTTATCCTCACCCTCCCAACTGTACTACCTGGGTTATGAAGTCGCCCAAAAGATGTTAAAGCCAAGATTATGGGATAATGCACACAGTGACTTTCGATCTCCATCACACGCAGTCTGTAGTCCGCTGGCAGTAGGAGTACAATATGGGCATGTCTTTAAGTTAACACCTTACATTAAAAACCTGACAGTACCAAATTATCGAAGGATTTTCACCAAAGCCAGACTAAACGTCTTTCCTTCTGCAGTGTTGAGAGGAGTTCCCTACCAGGACAGACTTTGCTCGTGTGCTCAAGACATCGACTCCATAAAACATATTTTGTTGCACTGTGCAAAATACGAGCAAGCCAGGGCTGAACTGATACTACCCTTGCAGGTACCTTTTCCAGGAAAATCAGAGGCTCGCTATGTCAGGTTCCTATTGGAAGACCGGACAAACGCTAGAACATTAGCAGTGGCCAAGTTTTATCGGTGGTTGCAAGAACCAATGATCCCTATATTCTGAACAAAATGCTTGTTTAACCTGGAGGTAGGCTGTATGAATTGTGTATTGCTTTGTAACGATTTGTTGGGTCTCTGGACCGCAATAAAGGTTGATGATGATGATGATGATTTTATCCCGGAATGTCCCACTTTTCCTTAGGACGTCACTATTTCCGCTGGCGAATAATTGGGCGTTTGGTAGGACGTCCCTATTTTCACTGGGGAAATGTGGGATACAGCGATTCATGATAAATTAACATATATAAATATATAAATAAAATTTATTATTATTATTACTCCCTCCTCTGGCAACCTGCGCAGAATTTTGCTTAACGGTTGCCATTAATTTGATTTTAATTAATTTTTATAATGAAATGTTTTTAGAATGTTGGATTATTTGATTGTTTGATTATTTGATTGCTGTTAGCCGCCCTGAGCCCGGCTTTGGCTGGGGAGGGCGGGATATAAATAAAATTTATTATTATTGTTTATTATTATTATTATTATTATTATTATTAACATGTGCTATTGTTCCAATTTTAGTATATGTGCTGCCGAAGCGAGCACTATTAACATGTGCTATTAAGGTAAGAGGGGGAAGACACAGGAGAAATGATTCTGAGGAGATACGGAAGGTGTTTGTAGAATTTGTACTGTTAAAACGGTAAAGGGTTCAAACCGTTGCAAGAGGTGTTGAAATTTTTGGAGTTGGATAGTTACAACGGAATGGTCTCGGTGGGGGGGGGCACGTGTTTATTCATCTTTATTTATGATTATTACTTTGTCAAAAGAAAGAAAAGAAAAGAAAAGAAAAGAAAAGAAAAGAAAAGAAAAGAAAAGAAAAGAAAAGAAAAGAAAAGAAAGGAAAACTTCCAGCTCCCATGGGTGAGGAGATACACACAAATATCAGGGAGGGACAGCCAAATATTTTTACCAGTAGCACCAAGCGATCCATCAGATGGCTGAGTTTGGTCTTCTTCAGCTTGATTTTCCCACAGTTTTTCATGATTTTGGAATCAAAGCCTGTGGAGGAGAGATGTTTGAATACAATTCTCTGATGAAAATAGGGACGTCCTATTCCATCCCCTCCAACGTTTCTCCAGTGATAAGAGGGACGTCCTGTTCCATCCCCTCCAACATTTCTCCTGTGAAAATTGGCTGCAAAACTAATGAAATGTATAAACTTGAAAAGTAAAAATGAAAACTTTAAAAACAAAGAGAGGACACAGAAGCCTGGAGAGGAGGGAGGCCAAGAGGTGGAGATGAGTGCGGCTGGGGAAGAGGCACAGGTGTCTCCCCTCTTTCTGCGACAACCTAGAACCAGGAGAGGCATGAAAAGGGCGGAGGAGACGTTGGCTGCATTCAGGCGCAGTCTCCGATTGCTTGGGAAAAGCCCTGGGGAGGAGGCAGGGACTATCGATCTCTATAACTGATGTTCATGGAGGAAAGGGCTGCTCCGCTCATTAGGCCTGACACTCAGCCAAGTCTGTGGAGGGTGTTTTTGCAAACTCCATCTTTGCACTGTGCAACTTCAACTCCAAGAAAGCAGGTAGCGCTTGTGACTTTTGGAGGTCTCTAGTATGCTCAGTGGGACCCGGGTGGTGCTGTGGGTTAAACCACAGAGCCTAGGACTTGCCGATCAGAAGGTCAGCGGTTCGAATCCCCGCAATGACGGGGTGAGCTCCCGTTGCTCGGTCCCTGCTCCTGCCCACCTAGCAGTTCGGAAGCACGTCCAAGTGCAAGGAGATAAATAGGTACCACTCTGGCGGGAAGGTAAACGGCGTTTCCGTGCGCTGCTCTGGTTCACCAGAAGCGGCTCAGTCCTGCTGGCCACATGACCCGGAAGCTGTACGCCGGCTCCCTCGGCCAATAAAGCGAGATGAGCGCCGCAACCCCAGAGTCGGCCACGACTGGACCTAATGGTCAGGGGTCCCTTTACCTTTTAGCACGCTCAGTGGGAGAGTGGAAATGGACGGTGGGAGTTGTAGTCCCACAATGATAATTATAATAATTAATAATAATTTGCAGGGCGGGACTTTGGCTACCCCGGACCAACGCAGCTGCTTCTCTCTTGTGTGTGTGTCAAGAAACCGTGTCAAGCTCGTAATCTTTCCTAAACTGCCTCCGCATTGCTGCTGCTGTTACCCGGTGTGGCCAGAGATCTGTCGTGAGATTAGGCGTCACTAAAGGCCTGGGGAAAACTGGTACGGCGAGTTTCTTAATGCTTCCTGCTTTCAGAAGTCAGCCCAGGGCACAGGGTTGAGAGGGGAAAAGGAGGAAGAATAGAGCCTTTATGTTGCGGAATTTCGGCACAGGAAAAGACGTTTCGGCAACGTCTGTTGCAAAGCTCAGCTCAGGATAGGCACACCAACATTGTAGCATCGCCAGGGGCCTAACTTTATATATGTTGTTGTTGTTTAGTTGTTTAGTGGTGTCCGCCTCTTTGTGACCCCCTGGACCAGAGCACGCCAGGCCCTCCTGTCTTCCACCGCCTCCCGCAGTTTGGTCAGACTCATGTTTTTGGCTTCGAGAACACTGTCCCACCATCTCGTCCTCCATCGTCCCCTTCTCCTTGTGCCCTCCATCTTTCCCAACATCAGGGTCTTTTCCAGGGAGTCTTCTCTTCTCCTGAGGTGGCCAAAGTCTTGGAGCCTCAGCTTCAGGATCTGTCCTTCCAGTGAGCACTCAGGGCTGATTTCCTTCCGAATGGAGAGGTTGGATCTTCTTGCAGTCCATGGGACTCTCAAGAGTTTCCTCCAGCACCAGAATTCAAAAGCATCCGTTCTTCGGCGATCAGCTTTCTATATGGTCCAGCTCTCACTTCCATACATCACTACTGGGAAAACCTTGGCTTTAACTATACGGACCTTTGTTGGCAAGGTGATGTCTCTGCTTTTTAAGATATATATAAAGTATTTCTGTACTTTCACAAAATATCAGGGCTGTGCATAGATTGTAGCCAACTACGCTCGACTCACAGCGAACCCTTTTAAATAAACGGACCTAAGTTAGCCATGTCCATTCATTCCAATGGGTCTACTCTGCGTAGGGACGAGGGGGGGAATCTGGATGGGGGCAAATCTAGCAAATTCGCCCTTTCTGAAACAGCGTGAGATCTGCCCCCCCCTCCAAAATTTGCACTGATCCGAATTTTGCGATGCACCTCTCCAAACCACCGACATTTATGAAAAGTGTGTTGTTAAGTAAAAGCATGCATGAAAAGGAATATACCAGCATGAATGCCTTAGATTTGCAGGAATCCCTTGCAATAATATTTTTAAAAGATCTGTACGTTGCGTAACCCTCTTTTTAAGTCAGTGAGCATCGCTGCTCCCTGTGGAAGTGAGTTCCACAGGTTAACTTGCATGAAGGGATTTCTCTTGGCTGCCCTGAACCTTCCAAGGGAAGATGGGTTTTTAAGGTGGGCGTTTTGGGGACCCTCTGTGAGAAAAGCGCCGAACAAATTGAAACCAATGAAGTAGGTAGATAAGGCCTTGCTGCAAAGACAGGGCTCAGCTCACCTGCGTAGATGACGAGGCCGTAGCAGGCCTCTGTGTTGCGCACCTTGCAGCCTCGCAACAGGAGTTTCTCGCTGTCGAGGGAATATTTCTCTCCGTGCCAATCCAACGTCCCCACAAAACTGTGCATCCGGCTGTTCGGCTCCTCGCAAGTGATTACCCCTGTGGAGTTTAGAAAAAGGAGAGGCAAAAAATTAAGTTTTGTCTTTCTGCTGTGCAGAGACTCCTTCTTTCCTTCTGCGACATGCAATCATTAGTAATAATAATAATAATAATAATAATAATAATAATAATTTATACCCTGCTCATCTGGCTGGATTTCCCCAGCTGCTCTGGGTGGCTCCCAACAGATCATCTTCCAAGGCCCTCCTTCGTGTGCCGTCTACTCGAGAGGTGCAGAGGGTGTCAACATGAGAACGGGGCCTTCTCTGCAGTGGCTCCCCGTCTGTGGAATGCTCTCCCCTGGGAAGTTTGCCTGTTGCCTTCATTATACACCTTTAGGCGCCTGGCATAAATGTTCCTTTTTAACCAGGCCTTTGCTTGATCTTATTGACATTCAAAACCCTTTTAGAATGTGGCTCTTTTGCGGGGGGGTTTTAATTGGGTTATTGTTTTTGCTTTGATTTTATATATTATGATTTTGTTTGTGAACAGCCCTGAGACCTCCAGGTAGAGGGTAGTGTATAAATTGAATATATTATTATTATTATTATTATTATTATTATTATTATTACCCGGACACTGAGGTCCAGCTCTGAGGGCCTTCTGGCAGTTCCCTCACTACGAGAAGCCAAGTTACAGGGAACCAGGCAGAGGGCCTTCTCGGTGGTGGCGCCCACCCTGTGGAACGCCCTCCCACCAGATGTCAAAGAGAAAAAGAACTACCAGACTTTTAGAAGACACCTGAAGGCAGCCCTGTTTAGGGAAGCTTTTAATGTTTGATGTATTACTGTAGCTGGGGAAGCTCAGCCAGATGGGAGGGGTATAAATAAATTATTATTGTCATTATTATTATTATTATTATTATTATTATTACTCGGCTATGAGTGATTGCCAAAGATGATGATGATGATAATGATTAGACTTAGTTGGACTAAATATCGAGTTTAAGAAAACCACAAAGCAGAAAACACACGCACACACATTTCAAGGAATCGACGATATAAAGCGCTAAACACCAGTGGAAAACTTTTGAGAACGAAAAGTTGTTGTTGTTTAGTCGTTTAGTGGTGTCCGCCTCTTCGTGACCCCCTGGACCAGAGCACGCCAGGCACTCCTGTCTTCCACTGCCTCCCGCAGTTTGGTCAAACTCATGCTGGGAGCTTCGAGAACACTGTCCCACCATCTCGTCCTCCGTCGTCCCCTTCTCCTTGTGCCCTCCATCTTTCCCAACATCAGGGTCTTTTCCAGGGAGTCTTCTCTTCTCATGAGGTGGCCAAAGTCTTGCAGCCTCAGCTTCAGGATCTGTCCTTCCAGTGAGCACTCAGGGCTGATTTCCTTCAGAATGGAGAGGTTTGATCTTCTTGCAGTCCATGGGATTCTCAAGAGTCTCCTCCAGCACCAGAATTCAAAAGCATCTATTCTTCGGCGATCAGCCTTCTTTATGGTCCAGCTCTCACTTCCATACATCACTACTGGGAAAACCATAGCTTGAACTATACGGACCTTTGTTGGCAAGGTGATGTCTCTGCTTTTTAAGATGCTGTCTAGGTTTGTCATCGCTTTTCTCCCAAGAAGCAGGCGTCTTTTAATTTCGTGACTGCAGTGATCATGGAGCCCAAGAAAGTAAAATCTCTCACTGCCTCCATTTCTTCCCCTTCTATTTGGAGGTTCTGGCGATTGACACTCACCGTCAAAAGTAGCCATGCTCCCATCGTTGGTCAACTGCTCATGCGTCACCAAGAGAGCTTGCCGGTACTTCAGGTTGGTCTCTCTGTGAAAGAAGGATGGAGAGGGAATTTATCAGTGGGGGGGAACCGCAGGCCGTCTGTGAACGATGAGCCTATCCATTTACAGGGATTTGTTTATAGGGGAAATTCTCTCAGGTAGAGGGAGGTGCACAGAGGAGCGTCCAACCCCAGCCCAGAATGGCAGCGATGGCTTAAAAAGAAGAAAACAACGTAAGAAGCAGCCTTACCCGTCAATGTCCATCGTCTCCACGTAGCAGAGGCTGTTTGGCTCAGTGCTGGAGAGCAAGAGGAGGTCCGCCTGCAGAAATCGAGAGCAGAACACCTAAGACAGGCTCCCTGGTGGGCTGAGCAGTTGTAAATAGCGCAGGGGGTTGGGAACTATCGCCCACGGACTGGCCGATTGGGCCAAAGCAGCCATCAGTAAATTCAGAGTAAATTCAGAGTAAATTACACCCAGAGTAAATTCAGGCATCCTTTCAGCCATCCACCAAGAAAGGGAGGGAGGGAGGGAGGGAGGGAGGGAGGGAGGGAGGGAGGGAGGGAAGGAAGGAAGGAAGGAAGGAAGGAAGGAAGGAAGGAAGGAGAAAGGGAGGGAAGGAGGGAAGGAGGGAAGGAAGGAAGGAAGGAAAGAGAAAGGGAGGGAGGGAGGGAGGGAGGGAGGGAGGGAGGGAGGGAGGGAGGGAGGGAGGGAGGGAGGAGGAAAGGAAGGGAGGGAGGGAGGGAGGGAGGGAGGGAGGGAGGAAGGAAGGGAGGGAGGAAGGAAGGAAGGAAGGAAGGGGAAAGAGAAGGAAGGAAGGAGGGAAGAAACCAACGAATGAATGAACAAATGAAGGAACGAAGGAGAAAGGGAGGGAAGGAGGGAAGAAACAAACGAATGTACGAACAAAGGAACGAAGGAATGAAGGAGAAAGGGAGGGAAGGAGGGAAGGAAGGAAGGAAGGAAGGGGAGGAAGGAACTTACAGGCACAATGCTGTCCTTACGGAGGCAGACGATATCACCCACGCAGATATCCCGCCATTTCTTCTGGATGAAACTGGGTTGGAGGGAACAAGGAGAGAGAATCAGCTGCCTTCAGGAGCCAGCCGTGCACACGAAAGGGAAGAGGCTCATGCTGTGGCTTGACAGCCTCCCCCCCCCCACCGTGGGGCTCAACTGTTCAGCCCCACACTTGCCGCAGAGGACCTCCGTGGAGCTGAGCAGCTGTAAAGGAGAGCGAGGGTGAAGGGCAGGGGCTGGTCCACTCTCAAGACAGTCAATGCCCCCTGAATGCCAGCCGCTGGGGGGCTTCCCCTAACGGGCACCTGGCAACACGGAAGACCCCTACCCTTCTCTTCTAGCTCTTCTCACCTTTTCCCCGTCAAAATCTCGCAGGGGCGGCTGTTGATCTCCCAGTCGCTACGATGCCGGCCCTGCGGAGTGAAAGGAGGAGAGAAAACGGTTATTTCCATTGCCAGTACTATATAGACAAGGGACGCGGGTGGCGCTGTGGGTTAAACCACAGAGCCTAGGACTTGCCGATCAGAAGGTCAGCGGTTCGAATCCCCGCAACGGGCTGAGCTCCTGTTGCTCCTGCCAACCTAGCAGTTCGGAAGCACGTCAAAGTGCAAGTAGATACATAGGTACCGCTCTGGCAGGAAGGTAAACGGCGTTTCCGTGCGCTGCTCTGGTTCGCCAGAAGCGGCTTAGTCATGCGGGCCACATGACCTGGAAGCTGTACGCCGGCTCCCTCGGCCAATAAAGCGAGATGAGCGCCGCAACCCCAGAGTCGGCCACGACTGGACCTAATGGTCAGGGGTCCCTTTACCTTACTATATAGACATACAGGCCAGGTTTATCCTGCCTGTCCTACATAAATTCCCAGGACGTGCAGACTAACAACAACAACCACAACTTATACCCCTCCTATCTGGTTGGGTTTCCCCAGCCACTCTGGGTGGCTTCCAACAAAATATTAAAATACAATAGTCTATTAATCATTAAAAGATTCCCTAAACAGTGCTGCCTTCAGCTGTCTTCTATAAGTCTGGTAGTTGTTTATTTCCTTGACATCTGATGGGAGGGTGCCACCACCGAGAAGGCCCTCTGCCAGGTTTGCTGTAAAGTCGCTTTTCGCAGGGAGGGAACCGCCAGAAGGCCCTCGGGAGATGGACCCCGGTGTCTGGGCTGGACGATGGGGGTGGAGACGTTCCTGCAGGTATACTGGACCAAGGCCATTTAGGGCTTTAAAAGGCACCACCAACACTTTGAATTGTGCTCAGAAACGTCCTGGGAGCCAATGTAGGTCCTTTCAGGACTGGTGTTATGTGGTCTCCACTCCCAGTCACCAGTCTGGCTGCCGCATTCTGAATTAGTTCTAGCTTCCAGGTCACCTTCAAAGGTAGCCCCACGGAAAGCGCATGGCAGTAGTCCAAGCGAGGGATAACCAGAGCATGCACCACTCTGGCCAGACAGTCCGCGGGCAGGGAGGGTCTCATCCTGCGCACCAGATGGACCTACCCTGGACACAGAACTGACCTGTGCCTCCATGGACAGCTGTGAGTCCAAAATTACCCCCGGGCTGCGCACCTGGTCCTTCAGGGGCACAGTCACCCATTCAGGACCAGGGAGTCCCCACACCCACCCATCCCCTGTCCCCCCAAAACAGTACTCCTGTCTTGTCAGGATTCAACCTCAATCCGTTAGCCGCCATCCAGCCTCCAACTAAAAGCACTAAAAGCCTTGTTCTTATATTGTCTGAAAAGGGAGCCCTGAAAAGATTAAATTTGTAGGCGAGAGATCTATGAGGGGTCCCCAATGTGCCAAGCCATACTTACAATGTCATCAATCAGGTCTCGGACGCCTCTGATGGAAAGCAGGAGCGTGAGGGGGAAGAGGAGAGCAAACCAAGGAAGCGTGGAGATCTGGGGGACAGTCTGAAACAGAAGACAGGCCAGGAACAATGAATATTTGGAAATTTCTCACAATGGTGTGGAACCCAGTTCAGCTACTGATTGATTGACTGATTGATTGATTGACTGAGTGACTGCGGAAACGGATAAAAGCCCCCCATCCAAACAATGACCGTCATCGGTCCAGGTAAGGGGGGGGGAATTAGTTTTAATTTTTATCATCTACAATACTGTCTTATTTAAACCACAGAACCTAGGACTTGCCGATCAGAAGGTCGGCGGTTCAAATCTCCGCGACGGGGTGAGCTCCCTGCTCCTGCCAACTTAGCAGTTCGAAAGCACGTCAAAGTGCAAGTAGATAAATAGGTACCGCTCCGGCGGGAAGGTAAACGGCGTTTCCGTGCGCTGCTCTGGTTCGCCAGAAGCGGCTTAGTCCTGCTGGCCACATGACCCGGAAGCTGTACGCCGGCTCCCTCGGCCAGTAAAGCGAGGTGAGCGCCGCAACCCCAGAGTCGGCCACGACTGGACCTAACGGTTAAGAGTCCCTTTATCTTTACCTTTACAGCACATTGACTATTGCTTTCATTCTATGGATCAATGGTCTTGTTAGATAGTAAAGTTCACGTTAAATGGCTGTTTTTAAAAGTCTGGAACGGATTAATCCATTTTGCGTTACTTCCTATGGGAAAGCGCGCCTCGGTTTTGGAACGCTTTGGTTTTGGAACGGACGTCCGGAAGGGATTAAGTTTGAGAACCAAGGTACCACTGTACTTCCGGGTTTACGGCATTCGTAAACCAAAATGTTCGTCAACGGAGATGTTCGTAAACCAAGGTACCGCTGTATTTTAGATCTGTTTCTTTGAAGATCACTCAGTCTTGATGCTTGAAGCAACAGGCACTAGGGGTCACTGACACACACACACACAACCCATTGGCTTGCTCCAGAATTCCACTTTGGGACACCCCCGTTCCCAAATACATGAGAAGCCCCTTACCTGCAGGAGGATGATGAAGATGAAGTATATATTAACCAGCCGATGAAGTTGTTCGTACAAGTTAAGCGGGAGAAAAGTGAGGACGTTATACTTGGCCGTCTTGATGCCATTGCCCTGAACACAAAGGTGGGAGGACAAACAAATAAAAATAAAGGTGTGTGTTCTGAGACTTATTCGAGTTAATAATAATAATAATAATAATAATAATAATAATTTATTATTTATACCCCGCCCATCTGGCTGGGCTTCCCCAGCCACTCTGGGCGGCTTCCCAAAAAAATATTAAAATACTGTAATACATCAAACATTAAAAGCTTCCCTAAACAGAGAGCTGCCTACAGATGTCTTCTAAAAGTCTGGTAGTTGTTGTTCTCTTTGACATCTGGTGGGAGGGCGTTCCACAGGGCGGGCGCCACCACCGAGAAGGCCCTCTGCCTGGTTCCCTGTAACTTGGCTTCTCGCAGTGAGGGAACCACCAGAAGGCCCTTGGGAGATGGACCCAGGTGTCCGGGGTGGAGACTCTCCTTCAGGGATACTGGGCCGAGGCCGTTTAGGGCTTTCAAGGTCAGCACCGACACTTTGAATTGTGCTTGGAAACATACTGGGAGCCAATATAGGTCTTTCAAGACCAGTGTTATATGGTCTCGGCGGCCGCTCCCAGTCACCAGTCTGGCTGGTTATCTCCCTCTTGGACTACTGCAATGCGCTCTACGTGGGGCTGCCTTTGAAGGTGACCAGGAAACTGCAATTAATCCAGAATGCGGCAGCTAGACTGGTGACTGGGAGTGGCCGCCAGGACCACATAACACCGGTTCTGAGAGATCTGCATTGGCTCCCAGTACGTTTCCGAGCAAAATTCAAAGTGTTGGGGCTGACCTTGAAAGCCCTAAACAGCCTCGGTCCAGTATCCCTGAAGGAGCGTCTCCACCCCCATCGTTCTGCCCGGACACTGAGGTCCAGCTCCGAGGGCCTTCTGGCGGTTCCCTCATTGCGAGAAGTGAGGTTACAGGGAACCAGACAGAGGGCCTTCTCGGTGGTGGCGCCCGCCCTGTGGAACACCCTCCCTTCAGATGTGAAGGAAATAAGCAGCTATCCTATCTTTAAAAGACATCTGAAGGCAGCCCTGTTTAGGGAAGTTTTTAATATTTAACGCTGGACTGTTTTTAACACTTGATTGGGAGCCGCCCAGAGTGGCTGGGGAAACTCAGCCAGATGTGCGGGCTATAAATAAATTATTATTATTATTAAGGATTTTGTTACTGCAGGTTGCCTAATGCTTAGGTCGGCCCCTTCTAGAACCGAGTCATGCTTCGTCCAAGCTGCAGTGACTCTGCTGCTTAAGAAAAGGAAATATAATTTGCAGTAAGCACCGAGGCTTTGGGGAAGGGGACGGAACTGGACTTGCCATAAGCTACAAGATCAATAAAACAGAGGTTCCATTTCCTTACAGCATATTTTTTCTTCTTCAGACACCAGGCGTAGGTCGTGTGAAACTGCTCGTGGTATGCCCGGTCGTTCGTCTTCACGATCCAGGTGAAATCTGGACAAAGAGAGGTAGGGAAGAAGACCTCAGAGGTAGCACTGTTTGCAGAGAGCAGTCTAGAACCCCATGATAGAAAAGAGATGCCGGGAACACAGCTAGAGAGATCTAGAACCCAAGAGGCACCTAGAACCGTAAAGGGGGAAATGGATGTCCAGAGCACAAATGAGCCTAGTACCCTGAAATAGCAAGTGAGGTCTATAAACCAAAGCAGACAGGAGTCTAGAACCCTGGGATATCGCGAGAGCTCCAGAACCCCCACCCCTCCAATTAATCTGGAGCGCTTAGTTTGAGGTTCACAGAGACCGTTTGCTAGGTCTCTGTCTCACTCTTAATATATGTAATTTAAAGACTGGTTCTTATTATTCTTTTTGTTTTTTTAAAAATCCCACTCTTCAGTCACAGATGGCTTTCAGAGTGGCTTACAAATCGTGAGAGAAAGAGAGGAAGGAAGGAAGGAAGGAAGGAAGGAAGGAAGGAAGGAAGGAAGGAAAAAAAGAGCAAAAGAAAGAAAGAAAGAAAGAAAGAAAGAAAGAAAGAAAGAGAAAGAAAGAAAGAGGGAGAGGGGGAGAGAGGGGGGGAGGAAGGAAGGGGAAAAGAGAGAAAGAAAGAAAGAAAGAAAGAAAGAAAGAAAGAAAGAAAGAAAGAGGGAGCGGGAGAGGTAGAGGGAGAGAGGAAGGAAGGAAGGAAGGAAGGAAGGAAGGAAGGAAGGAAGGAAGGAAGGAATCCTCAGGCTTACAATGTAAAAAACCATGACATAAAAGGAAAGCGGTTTGGGAGGGAAGAGGAAAGAAGCAAGCTCAAGTTCTCAGCTACCTTGTTGGGATTTGGAGTCATCCTGGCTGGCCATTTTGGTCCCTAGAAATTAAAGAGATGGACAGAGAGGTAGATTAGACAGACTGCACCAGTCATGTATTTGGGTCAGATTCGCCACCCCTTAGCAGCAGCGACGAAAAGAACCATATACTTGACGCATTCTACACAATATTCCGCTTATCTTTCGCGAATACCGAAAGCTCGTTTCAGCATTTCGCTTTGTATCCTTTGAACAATTTTGTGCGCTCGACTCGTTCTTCTTCGTTTTTTATTATTTATCATTTTTCTTTCTTTTTCCTTTTCCTTTCCTTTTTATATTTTTACTTTTTCCGTATATTTTTCTTTTTCTTTTTGAATATTTGGATGTCATGCTTAATTCATGCTTTCTCTGTAATTTTTTAAAAATGCAATAAAGATAATAAAAATAATAGAGAGAAAAGTTGGTCCATTAAGTTAACTTATTCCAGAAAGGATGCTGAACGTATAAACTAGCCTAACAGGTTTATGGGAAAATGGGCGTTTTTAACAATGTTAAAAACTGGATCCCACCTTATGCTGCTTTCAAGCTGCTGTAACAGCATTTCGTAGAATCCTAGAATTGCGGAATTGAATAGGTCCCTCCAGAGGTCATCCAGTCTGACCCCTGCAATGGAGGAATCCCAGCAAAAGAATTCTGGAGATCTTTGAACTGAGAAGTTCACACACACACACACACACACGGACCTGGAAGATTCTGGTAAACAGAGAAGGCATTTGGCCCGATTCCGCAGGATAATTTTTCTCTTTGATGTTTAGCCAGTCCTTTGAATAGGCAAATTTCAATCTGTCCCCGGCATGCCTCATAAAACAAGGGGAAAATGGATGGACTCAGTGTCTCAGCTGGAGGTGGGCTGTCGGGGTGTATGTTTCCTTTAGAAGACTCTGTATGTTGCATTTTTTTTAAAAAAAATACAGTGGTCCCTTGGTTCTCAAAGTTTTGGAAATTCCGTTCCAAAACCAAAGCGTTCCAAAACCAAAGCGCGCTTTCCCATAGAAAGCAATGCAAAACGGATTAATCCGTTCCAGACTTTGAAAAACAACCCCTAAAACAGCAACTGGACATGAATTTTGCTGTCCAACGAGACCACTGATCCACAAAACAAAATCAGTCATCAATGCACTGAACTGTAAAATAAATAAGACAGTATTGTAGATGATAAAAATTAAAACTATTTTTTTTCTTTCCTGCACGAACCAGAGCAGCACACAGAAATGCCATTTACCGTTTACCTTCCCGCCGGAGCGGTACCTATTTATCTACTTGCATTTTGACGTGCTTTCAAACTGCTAGGTGGGCAGGAGCAGGGACCGAGCAACAGGAGCTCACCCCGTCATTGCGGGGATTCGAACCACCAACCTTCTGATCAGCAAGCCCAAGAGGCTCAGTGGTTTAGACCATAGCGCCACCCGCTTCCCTTAGCCCTGTATAGGGAGGGTTTATAGTGGTACCTCGGGTTACATACGCTTCAGGTTACAGACTCCGCTAACCCAGAAATAGTGCTTCAGGTTAAGAACTTTGCTTCAGGATGAGAACAGAAATTGTGCGGCGGCGGCGGCAGCGCGGCAGCAGCGGGAGGCCCCATTAGGTTAAGAACAGTTTCAGGTTAAGTACGGACCTCCGGAACGAATTAAGTACTTAACCCTAGGTACCACTGTAGTTTCATTGGAGAAACATTGGGAGTATGGTGTCACAGAAAAAGGCCATCTACAACGGAAATTTGAGAGTGTGGCTTCTCTTCTGCCTGCCAAGAGATCTGTAAATGTTTGCTGATTGCCCTGACTCGACCATTCTGGATCATCCTTTCGAATCCTGCTCATAAATTTACACCAATTGATGGACAGAAGATGCTCTGCGGACTGCCTGCTCTGCTTAAAAGATACTTGCCGGACCGGTTTTGCAGTTCATCCCAAGCAGCTTATAGCAGTTTATTTATTTACCAAGACTGACATATGGAAAACAAAACCTATTTGGGAAGACATTCTTCCCCAGGTAATTCCTTCTACTGCGGGGTCATTTAGGTAAAGGTACCCCTGCCCGTATGGGCCAGTCGTGTCTGACTCTAGGGTTGTGCGCTTATCTCACTTAAGAGGCCGGGGGCCAGCGCTGTCCGCAGACACTTCCGGGTCACGTGGCCAGCGTGACGAAGCTGCTCTGGCGAGCCAGCACCAGCGCAGCACACGGAAACGCCGTTTACCTTCCCGCTATAAAGCGGTACCTATTTATCTACTTGCACTTAGGGGTGCTTTCGAACTGCTAGGTGGGCAGGAGCTGGGACCGAAAGACGGGAGCTCACTCCGCCGCGGGGATTCGAACCGCCGACCATACGATCGGCAAGTCCTAGGCACTGAGGTTTTACCCACAGCGCCACCCTCGTCCCTATAGCCCTGTATAGGGAGGGTTTATTTTTCATTGGAGAAATGTTGGAGAGTATGGTGTCGCAGAAAAAGGCCGTCTACAACGGAAATTTGAGCGTCTGGCTTCTCTCCTGCCTGCCAAGAGATCTGTAAATGTTTGCTGATTGCCCTGACTTGACCATTTTGGATCATCCTTTTGAATCCCGCTCACAAATTTACACCGATTGATGGACAGAAGATGCTCTGCGGTCTGCCTGCTCTGCTTAAAAGATACTTGCCGGACCGGTTTTGCAGTTCATCCCAAGCAGCTTATAGCAGTTTATTTATTTACCAAGACTGACATATTGCAAACAAAAGCAAAACCTATTCTTCCCCAGATAATTCCTTCTACTGCGGGGTCATTTAAGATAGTCAAAAATGGCTTTGGCGTTGCATTTCAGAATACCCCGTGTATTTATGAACATTTATTTTATCGTTTTGACATCTTAGGATTCCTGCAACGGCCCCAAAACACAGAGAGACAAACATTGTCTCCAGCCCAATAATATCCAGTTCCTTTTGCCAGTCCTAAACGTCGCCTTGCATTACCTGGAGACCATGTAAACATCAGCCTACTTGAATCCTCAACTCCCTTCCTTCGCAATCGCAGAATCCTGTAATTGCAGAATCACTCCAACCTGCTCTGATGAGTCATCTATTTCCCACAGTCCCTGACAAACTCACATGGATTGCACCGGGGTTATTATTTTTGGAGCAGGAACTCAGGGTGAATTGAGTTCCCTTAACTTTCTAAAAACCAAATAATTCTTCCTCCTCCTCCTCCTTTTAATACACCTAATGTCCCACCTATATCTGTAAACGGTAAAGCTGAGGCCGTGTCCAATGCTGATCATTGTCTCCTAGAGTTTATTACCGTATTTTTCGCTCTATAAGACGCACCAGACCGCAAGACACACCTAGTTTTTGGAGGAGGAAAACAAGAAAAAAAATATTCTGAATCTCAGAAGCCAGAACAGCAAGAGGGATCGCTGCGCAGCGAAAGCAGCGATCCCTCTTGCTGTTCTGGCTTCTGGGATAGCTGCGCAGCCTGCATTCGCTCCGTAAGACGTACACACATTTCCCCTTACTTTTTAGGAGGGGAAAAGTGAGTCTTATAGAGCAAAAAATACAGTAACCGCATCTTAGATTTCTCCACCGCCTGGGTGGCACTGAGATGGGGCCCTCAGTAAACAAACAAACTTCGCGGTGAGTCCCCCCAATTTTTTCCCTAGGAAAAATAGAGGTTTGCACCATTTGTGGGCACAAAGGGGGAAATCACCGCTGCAGTCTGATTCTGCTTGCGGGCTTTATTTTTTAGATACAATTTTTATTTATTTTCCATCTAATTATATACATTCACATCACCATTATCTTCAGAGCCTAGCGACTTCCTTCCCTCCCGCCTCGCGGCTATCAAAATCAACCTCTGTATCCTTGCATTTTCCACGTTTCCCTGTTCTGATTGTACCCAAACAGCTCAAAAAACCTGAATAAAGGTAGAAAATTTCTCACTGCTTGCGGGGCTCCCCATCGAGGCATCCCCTCGGCCGCCAAGAGGCACGATCCTGGACTTAGATAGATCTCGATCCAGCAGCAGTCAGCCTCTTCTTAAGGTCTTAGGGCGGTGGGGAAGAAATTATCTCCATTTTCCTCGTTTATTTTTTCCTCCCCTCCCGACGACTGCCCCAGGGTCCTCATTAAGGGCGCAGCTCAAAACCCGGCGGCTCCATAGCAACCAGGAGTTGGCACACCTTACCTACCTGCCTGCCTCCCTGGGGTCAGGTGAGATATGCCCTCTGCCAGGGATGCCTCTCAGGCCCTTGAGCGATTTGCTAGATGTGGCAGAGAGGTGAGGCTGGCACTGCCAAGATACCTGGGCGGCCCTTGAAATCTGCATTGACTGACAAAGGAGTGCCACTCTCCCCAGTCTTCCTGTCTCGTCTCTTCTCTCTCTCTCTCTCTCTCTCTCTCTCTCTCTCTCTCTCTCTCCAAACCCCCACCTGCCAGAGCCTTTCCCATGACGATACCTGCAAGACTCGCTCACCTGTTCCTCAGACAAGAAATCCTTTCCAGCCAGGTGTAAGGTATCTCCTTTCACCTCTCCCTCGCCCGGCTGGCATGCTGCTGGGGGTTGTGCCCACACAAAACACCCACACGCAAAATCGAACCGGCTTTCACACACGTGGAGGCTGTTTCCCTGTGCTTCGCATCTGTAAATGGAGCCTCCGCGAACCGGGATAGTCTACCTGTGCCAAGCTATTCATCAGCACGGCTCTAGTTTCCACCTCTCTTTCTCTCAGACACACACACAACATAACCCTCCAACATTTCACCAGTGAAAACAGAGATGTCTTGTTCCATAACAATAATAACAATCTAATTATTTATACCCCACCCATCGGATTGGGTTGCCCCAGACACTTTGGGCGGCTTCCAACAGACATAAAAATATAGTCAGACATTAAATATTTTTTTAAAAAAACGCCTCTCTACAGGGTTGCCTTCAGATGTCTTCTAAAGTTGTGTGTTTACTTATCTGCTTGGCTAAGGTGTCGCATAACTCCCTATTTTCACGGGAGAAACATTGGTGGGGGTGGAATAGGACGTCCCTCTTTTCACGGGAGAAATGTTGGTGGGGATGGAATATGATGGAATAGGACGTCCCTATTTTCATGGGCGAAATATTGAAGGGGATGGAATAGGACATTTCTATTTTCACGGGAGAAACGTTGGAGGGGATGGAATAGGACGTCCCTATTTTCACGGGAGAAACGTTGGAGGGGATGGAATAGGACATCCCTTTTTTCATGGGAGAAACGTTGGAGGGGATGGAATAGGACGTCCCTCTTTTCACGGGAGAAACGTTGGAAGGGATGGAATAGGACGTCCCTCTTTTCACGGGAGAAACGTTGGAGGGGATGGAATAGGACGTCCCTCTTTTCACGGGAGAAACATTGGAGGGGATTGAATAGGACATCCCTATTTTCAGAGACGCAGGTGGCACTGTGGGTAAAACCTCAGCGCCTAGGACTTGCCGATCGCATGGTCGGCGGTTTGAATCACCGCGGCGGGGTGCGCTCCCATCGTTCGGTCCCAGCGCCTGCCAACCTAGCAGTTCAAAAGCACCCCCGGGTGCAAGTAGATAAATAGGGACCGCTTACCAGCGGGAAGGTAAACGGCTTTCCGTGTGCTGCGCTGGCTCGCCAGATGCAGCTTGTCACGCTGGCCACGTTACCCGGATGTGTCTGCAGACAGCGCTGGCTCCCGGCCTATAGAGTGAGATGAGCACACAACACTAGAGTCTGGCAAGACTGGCCCGAACGGGCAGGGGTACCTTTACCTTTACCTTTATTTTCACGGGAGAAATGTTGGAGGGGATGGAATAGGACGTCCCTATTTTCAAGGGAGTAACGTTGCAGTGGATGTTTGCCTAATCTTCTCTTACAGCCATTAACGTTGCTGGCTCTCACTGCCTCCCGTGGGAGCGAATTTGCCTATGTGCCAATGCATGACGAAGCTCAATTTGTCACCAACCACAGCTGCCCAGTGCTGTACAGAACACCCAGACCTATATTTTTAAAAGGGCATTTCAAATCCCCGCAATGACGGGATGAGCTCCCATTGCTCAGTCCCTGCTCCTGCCCACCTAGCAGTTCGAAAGCACCTCAAAGTGCAAGTAGATAAATAGGTACCGCACCGGCGGGAAGGTAAACGGCGTTTCCGTGCGCTGCTCTGGTTCGCCAGAAGCGGCTTAGTCCTGCTGGCCACATGACCCGGAAGCTGTACGCCGGCTCCCTCGGCCAGTAAAGCGAGATGAGCGCCGCAACCCCAGAGTCGGCCACGACTGGACCTAACGGTCAGGGGTCCCTTTACCTTTACCTTACAGAAATACAGTGGGGTTTGATGCACACCCCAAAATGAGCTAAACCCTTTCGGGTGCAAAACTGGTGTTGCATTTCATGTCCTCAGTTTCAATCCAAAGAAACAGACAGAGTCCACTTGCTTCAGAGAGTTCGCAGGTGGTGGATTGCGCAGTTGACCCGACAAGGAACTGTTCTGCCTTAACTCTCCAATTTCTTTGGAAACCACCCTACATGCCAGCCAAAACCCTCCATGGACTGGAAAGGCAGAACAAAGTGCTTTTGCTCTGACGTGGTGGCTCTGCCTCTTCTCTCTGCACAAGCTTTGCTCGATCATATTTCACTCTATTTTTCTCAGCGCTCTTATTCTGACCCAGCTAACTCCTTGCTGCCCACTGCGGTGAAGCCGTTTCTGTCCAGCTTTGCAGCTGCAGCAATAAGTAACCAAACAAACCCCTGGTCCAGGGGGTCATGAAGAGGCGGTCACCACTAAACGACTAAGCAACAACAACAGGGACCTGGAGATCTGGACAGCTCTGGGAAGCAGTTTCAGGAATATTTTCCAGGGACAGTCCCAGATTTACAGAAGCCATCCGGTTTCAGATTTGATCCCAGAATGTCCCACATTTCCTTGTTGTTGTTGTTTAGTCGTTTAGTAGTGTCCGCCTCTTTGTGACCCCCTGGACCAGAGCACGCCAGGCCCTCCTGTCTTCCACTGCCTCCCGCAGTTTGGTCAAACTCATGTTCATAGCTTCGAGAACACTGTCCCACCATCTCGTCCTCCGTCGTCCCCTTCTCCTTGTGCCCTCCATCTTTCGCAACATCAGGGTCTTTTCCAAGGAGTCTTCTCTTCTCCTGAGGTGGCCAAAGTCTTGGAGCCTCAGCTTCAGGATCTGTCCTTCCAGTGAGCACCCAGGGCTGATTTCCTTAGGACTTCCCTAGGACGTCCCTATTTTCATCAGAGAAATGTTAGAGGGGATGGAGTTATGTGACCCTAGGAGCTAAGGAGAGATAAGTAACTCTACATCCGTTAGAAGACATCGGAAGGCAGCCCTGGATAGGGAAGTTTTTAAAAAAATGTTTCATGTTTAATTGTGTTTTTGTTTATGTTGGAAGCCGCCCAGATTTTTGGGCTGCTGTTTCTATGTGTGTGCTCTAGATGGAGCAATTGTCTAGTCCACAGTGTTGCATCCGCCAGAGATTAGATGCTTAAGCAAAAGGATGAATGATTGTCACATTTGCCTTGCAGATCATAGAATCATAGAATCACAGAATCCTCCAGTAGCCCAGTAGACCTGAAGGAGCGTCTCCACCCCCATCGTTCTGCCCAGACACTGAGGTCCAGTGCTGAGGGCCTTCTGGCTCTCTTCTGTGAGAAGTGAGGTTATGGGGAACCAGGCAGAGGGCCTTCTCGGTGGTGGCGCCCACCCTGTGGAACGCCTTCCCACCAGATGTCAAAGAGAAAAACAACTACCAGACTTTTAGAAGATATCTGAAGGCAGCCATGTTTAGGGAAGCTTTTAATGTTTAATGCTGTAAAAGGTAAAGGTAAAGGGACCCCTGACTGTTAGGTCCAGTCGTGACCGACTCTGGGGTTGCGGCGCTCATCTCGCTTTACTGGCCGAGGGAGCCGGCATACAGCTTCCGGGTGATGTGGCCAGCAGGACTAAGCCGCTTCTGGCGAACCAGAGCAGCGCATGGAAACGCCGTTTACCTTCCCTCCGGAGTGGTACCTATTTATCTACTTGCATTGGTGTGCTTTAGAACTCCTAGGTTGGCAGGAGCAGGGACCGAGCAACAGGAGCTCACCCCGTTGCGGGGATTCGAACCGCCGACCTTCTGATCGGCAAGTGCTAGGCTCTGTGGTTTAGACCGCAGCGACACGCATGTCCCTGTTTAATGCTGTATTGTGTTTTTAATATTTGGTTGGGAGCTGCCCAGATGGGCAGGGTATAAATACCTTATTATTATTATTATTATTATTATTATTATTATTATTATTATTATATTATATTATTATTATTATTATTATTATTATTATTATTATTATTATTATTTTGAGAAAGACTTACGTGGCAGCTGCATTGCACATTTTGATCAGATTCTCCGATCTACTTGATTGGGAAACCCAAGTGGCTGGGAGCCGTTTTTAAACAGGCCCATGCGAAACCGTGGGAGTGTGGCTCTTGTTCCGTCTTGCCTTTAAGGGTAACTAAATCTCGCTTCTCGCTTCTGGGGAAAAGCCATCGCTCCGTGACGGAGCAACAGCCGATCTGTTTGGAAACCCGGCAAGGAAATGATGAACTGGTTTCTGCGCTCACGGGTTTAATTGAGCTGCTCACCTGGACCACACCTCAACCACCTGCAAACCAGGCTTGTATCTGGTGCTGATCTCATTCCTCAGAAGATGGTCAGAGGAGCCTGGCTGCTGAGTCAGCCGAGCATCCTGTTCTTTTGTCTGCCCTGCATCTCTCAACATCCACCTTAATTCAGGATGTCAGCATCCTTTTCCAAGGTTCTGGTCCTCATGAACCGATTTAAAGGAGAACAGTGAGCTCTCTGCCTGGAGATGTTTAAAGGGCGGAAAAACAACTGGATGTACATTTCCAAAATATAAGATAAAATAAAACCTACATACAGCAACAGTGTTTTGTGTTGTGTAGGCTCCTGTGATGTAAGTCATGGGCCCCGCCTGCTTGTGTTAACTACAATTGCATTGTACAGGTTATAACACTTAACTTCATATTAATAAAGCTATTTATAATTATTAGTAGTTTGCATCGTAATTCCAGGGGTCAGCAAACTTTTCCAGCCGTAGGCCGGTCCACTGTCCCTCAGAGCGTGTGGGGGGCTGGACTATATTTTGGGGAAAATATGAACGAATTCCTATGCCCCACAAGCAACCCAGAGATGCAGGTTTTCATCCCCAAAAAGTTTTTGATTTGAGTTTCTACTGAAACGAAGCTGCATTTTAACGTTGTATTTTGATCCGGTTTTTAAGTTGTGTTTTAATCAATTGTTTTTATACCTGGTGTTAGCCGCCCTGAGCCCGGTCTTGGCTGGGGAGGGCGGAGTATAAACAAATTATTATTATTATTATACCTATTTATCTACTTGAACTTTGACGTGCTTTCAAACTGCTAGGTTGGCAGGAGCAGGGACCGAGCAACGGGAGCTCACCCCGTCACGGGGATTCAAACCGCCGACCTTCTGATCGGCAAGCCCTAGGCTCTGTGGTTTAACCCACAGCGCCACCCGTGTCCCTTCGATTTTCCTTAGGACGTCCCTATTTTCATCGGAGAAATGTTGGAATTATCCGACCCCCTAGCCGTCCGAAGGCAATCCTGTACAAGGAAGTCATTTTTTAATGTTTGCTGTTAAGCGACTCCTGTGCCAAACGGATATGTAACTACAACAACCTTTAGAAGACATCTGGAGGCAGCCCTGGATAGGGAAGGTTTTGGGTTTTTTTAAACGTTTAATGCTTTTGAATTCTGGTGCTGGAGGAGACTCTTGAGAGTCCCATGGACTGCAAGAAGATCAAACCTCTCCATTCAGAAGGAAATCAGCCCTGAGTGCTCACAGGAAGGACAGATCCTGAAGCTGAGGCTCCAAGACTTTGGCCACCTCAGGAGAAGAGAAAACTCCCTGGAAAAGACCCTGATGTTGGGAAAGATGGAGGGCACAAGGAGAAGGGGACGACGGAGGACGAGATGGTGGGACAGTGTTCTCAAAGCTGCTAATATGAGTTTGACCAAATTGCAGGAGGCAGTGGAAGACAGGAGGGCCTGGCGTGCTCTGGTCCATGGGGTCACGAAGAGTCGGACACGACTAAACGACTCAACAGCATGTTTTTATATATGTTGGAAGCTGCCCAGAGCGACTGGGGCAACCCAGCCAGATGGGCAGGGGTATAAATAATAAAATTATCATTATGGAATGTGACGCAACCTAAAGAAAAGGCCCATTTTCCCATTCCTTTTTGCAACTTCTCCCTCTCCTCCGCATTCCTCTCCCTCTTAATTAGGGTTTAACCTGGATTAATTCCCTGAATCAGAGCAGCCCCAGACCTCTCCGGCTTTCATTTACATCTCTCCGCCCCTCCTCGCACGTAAAGTAACGCACTGTCACGAAGCAATTTTGAGACGATGGCATGTGTGGCGATAGCACCTTTCCCCAAGTGTTTCAGTGGTGCCCACGGTTATTGCTAAAACCCTGGGCATTAGAATAAAGTAATGAGATTTTCATGTGAGGCTGTCCCTCAGCGGTTGCTGATCACTAGTCTAGGGCAAACGGGACGACAAACTTAGCCCCTCTGCCTGCTGTCCTACTTACTGCTAGTCCAGAAGGTGGTCAGTTCCTCCTTGCAGAACTCAGCCCTTGCAGAACTCAGCAGAGGGGAGGAGGAGGAAGGGGCCAGAGCTGGAATGAGTTTGCTCTGGCCTCTCATTCCCCAATGGCGCCACCTGCTGATGGGCTCCCAGCCTTTCGCCCTACCAGCATAAAAACAAAACAAAACCCTGCTGGAACTCGCCAGTGGCTAGGACTGCCGTTCGGACAGCGCCGGGATTTGGCACTGGTAGACAACGTCCGGGCAGAAACCATCTGGGGAAATATCAACAAACTCAAAGCACGTCAAAGTGCAAGTAGATGACTAGGTACTGCTCCTGCGGGAAGGTAAATGGTGTTTCCATGCGCTGCTCTGGTTCGCCAGAAGCGGCTTGGTTCTGCTGGCCACATGACCCGGAAACTGTACACCGGCTCCCTCGGCCAGTAAAGCGAGATGAGCGCCGCAACCCCAGAGTCGGCCACAACGGGACCTAACGGTCAGGGGCCCCTTTACCTGATAGATTTCACTCTTTCTCTAAAGGCAAGTCTCGTCAGGATGGAAAGGAATTTTCACGGCCTCGGCCCTCTCCTCTCATTAAGAAAGAGCAGTAAACTGCAGGTGGTGCTGTGGTCTAAACTGGAGGTTCACGCAACCCTATAAAGGAACTGATATTGATTCAGATCCTGAAGCTGAGGCTCCAAGACTTTGGCCACCTCAGGAGAAGACTCCCTGGAAAAGACCCTGATGTTGGGAAAGATGGAGGGCACAAGGAGAAGGGGACGGCAGAGGACGAGATGGTGGGACAGTGTTCTCGAAGCTACCAGCATGAGTTGGACCAAACTGCGGGAGGTGGAAGACAGGAGTGTCTGGCATGCTCTGGTCCAGGGGGTCACGAAGAGGCGGACACGACTAAACGACTAAACAACAACAACAATTGATTATGGTTTAAAGTATACGTGTGTGTGTGTGTGTGTGTGTGTGTGTGTGTGTGTGTGTGTGTGTAAAAAAATGTTTTTCTTTTTGAAACTTTGAAAACTAAAATTAAAAGAAAGAAAAGAAAGCCCAGAGCGCTTTGAGGGCCGCATAGAGAGGTCCTGAGGGCCGCATTCGGAACTCCCCGTCCCTGCACCAATGGGACGTGAGCCAAAACGAAAGCAGGAGATCAATTCTGGGCATAGGTGTCAATGTTTCCCTTTTTTTAATTCCCTTATTCCGAATATTCGCAAGAAAAGGGAAAAGTTGACAGCTATGGTTCTGGGGTGTGTGTGTGAAGCAATGGTGTAGGGACTGGGGTTTACCTGGTTTCTCCTGCTTCTCGCCAGAAGCCTCGACTCCGGTCCCCGATCTGGGTCGCATCGCTCAACTTCAGCAGAAAACGCAAAATACGCGAAAAAAGCACACCCAGGTGTCCTTTGGACAGGGGAAATTGCTCCCACGCTGATCCTTCGCTGGGTAGCAGAAACCCTTTCCTGCCGCGAGGCTCTGTTTAAGGCCTCATCCTTCCTTTGAGAGCAGTCCTGGGCGGCTGGCTGCTGGTGGCACACAGGGCAAATTATATATATAGGGACCTGCCCCCTGTTGCGGTTCAGAATCCCGGAGGATAACTGGACAGTCAGGAAGTGCATCCTCCCAGCCATGCCCAGGTGAGGACACTTCTGCCTCCTCTGCGAACTCAGGAATTTGCATGGGCCAATTTGCAACTCACCGCCTGCAGCAGCAGCTAACCTTTCCCACATGCCTGCCGTTGACTCATCACCAGGAAGGCTTTCCAAATTCTCCCCGAATTAGCAGCTCTTGCAATCTCCTCTTTTTTTGAGGCTGTGGCCCCACTCATCTCATAACGCATTGTACCATCCCTGCAAAGTGTCCCGGTTTTCCAGGAACAATCCCTGAATTATAGAAGCCATTTCCCTCTTCCCTCGCCTCCACTTCTTGAGGAAACAATTAAATGCGATACCCCTATTAAGGCCCAGACATCACCTTGCCAACAAAGGTCTGTCTAGTTAAAGCTATGGTTTTCCCAGTAGTGATGTATGGAAGTGAGAGCTGGACCATCAAGAAGGCTGATCGCCGAAGAATGGATGCTTTTGAATTGTGGTGCTGGAGGAGACTCTTGAGAGTCCCATGGACTGCAAGAAGATCAAACCTCTCCATTAGGAAATCAGCCCTGAGTGCTCACTGGAAGGGCAGATCCTGAAGCTGAGGCTCCAAGACTTTGGCCACCTCATGAGAAGAGAAGACTCCCTGGAAAAGACCCTGATGTTGGGAAAGATGGAGAGCAGAAGGAGAAGGGGACGACAGAGGACGAGATGGTGGGACAGTGTTCTCGAAGCTACCAGCATGAGTTTGACCAAACTGCGGGAGGCAGTGGAAGACAGGAGGGCCTGGCGTGCTCTGGTCCAGGGGGTCACAAAGAGGCGGACACGACTAATCGACTCAACAACAACAACCATCCCCTCTGAGTGTGTCCCAGTTTTCCAGGAACAGTCCCTGAATTATAGAAGCTGTTTTCCTATTTCCTCTCCTCCACTTATTGGAGAAACCATTAAATGTGATGCGCATGTGTGGGTGGGGCAAAAATAAGAGAGTCCCCTTTATATATTGAAAGTAAAAATCCCTGCAGCAAATGAAGGAAATGGTTTAGCTGGCGTAGAAAGCCCTTCCTATAATTTTGAAGGAATCTACATTCTTCGATTAGGGACGTGGGTGTCACTGTGGGTTAAACCACAGAGCCTAGGACTTGCTGATCAGAAGGTCAGCGGTTTGAGTGCCCATTGCTTGGTCCCTGCTCCAGCCCACCTAGAATTTCTCCTGCCCACCTAGAAAGTAATGCAAAATGGATTGATCTGTTCCAGACTTTTCAAAACAACCCCTAAAACAGCACTTTAATGTGAATTTTACTACCTAACGTGACCATTGATCCATAAAATGAAAGCAATCAACAATGTACTAGCGTCACACGATCCATCAGTAGCTGAACAGTCACAAAAACAGAACAAAAAAGAGCCACAAAAACACAAAATAAATAGCAAAAACAGACAGACTTCAGCTTAACACTCAAATCGGAAGCGTGGCACTCAAACTGGAGCACGTTCGGCTTCCGAAAAAAGTTCGCAAACCGGAACGCTTACTTCTGGGCTTGCAGTGTTTGGGTTCCAAGTTGTTTGAAGACCAAGGCGTTTGAGGACCAAGGGACCACTGTAATATATAAAATAAACTGGGGACTTCTGCATGCAAGGCAGCTGCTGCACCCACAGGGCTACGGCTTTGCAACGTTGGAGAGCAAAATGCACCCTGCGTCCTGAATGGGGTAACTGTGCCCCTGAAGGACCAGGTGCGCAGCCTGGGAGTCATTTTGGACTCACAGCTGTCCATGGAGGCGCAGGTCAATTCTGTGTCCAGGGCAGCTCCATCTGGGACGCAGGATGAGACCCTCCCTGCCCGCAGACTGTCTCGCCAGAGTGGTGCATGCTCTGGTTATCTCCCGCTTGGACTACTGCAATGCGCTCTACGTGGGGCTGCCTTGGAAGGTGACCTGGAAACTGCAATTAATCCAGAATGAGGCAGCTAGACTGGGGACTTGGAGCGGCCGCCGAGACCATATAACTCCGGTCCTGAAAGACCTACAATGGCTCCCAGGACGTTTTCCGAGCACAATTCAAAGTGTTGGTGCTGACCTTTAAAGCCCTAAATGGCCTCGGTCCAGTATACCTGAAGGAGCGTCTCCACCCCCATTGTTCTACCCGGACACTGAGGTCCAGCTCCGAGGGCCTTCTGGCGGTTCCCTCCCTGCGAGAAGCCAAGTTACAGGGAACCAGACAGAGGGCCTTCTCGGTGGTGGCGCCCTCCCTGTGGAACGCCCTCCCACCAGATGTCAAAGAGAACAACTACTACCAGACTTTTAGAAGACATCTGAAGGCAGCCCTGTTCAGGGAAGCTTTTAATATTTGATGTATTACAGTATTTTAATATTTTTTGGGAAGCAGCCCAGAGTGGCTGGGGAAGCCCAGCCAGATGGGCGGGGTATAAATAATAAATTATTATTATTATGCAGGTTGTGAACGGGGAAATCCCAGACTCTTTTCGCCTACGTGCTCAGCCAATAAGTGTGCAAGGGCAATGCAGACCCACACCACAGTCCCAAATCCTGCCTCCTCCTGGTCTCTCTTTGCACGGGTGTGGGGTCCAGGGGGGCAGCTCCAGAAACTGCTTGGGCACCCCCCAGGAGAGGCCTCGGAGCAGTGTCCGTGTGGTCCTCAGCTACGGCGACGACAAGCTGTTTCTTCCCTGGCACGGCGCTCTGTGACGTGGTCCACATCCGAGGCACTTGCAAATGGTGCCGGTCCGTCGCGGTCGCTCCTCTTCCTCCCGCAAGGATGCCAGGGGGGTTGTCGGTCCTGGGGGGTTTCTTCCGCGGTTCGTGCTGGCTCTTGCGGAATTTGGCCCGTCGGTTTTTGAACCACACCTGGGGGGAAGAATGAGTGTTACATTGGCCTACTAGAGGACAGGGGGAGGGCAGGTATTGGGGACTCCTTGGTCCTGAATGGGATAACTGTGCCCCTGAAGGACCAGGTGCGCAGCCTGGGAGTCATTTTGGACTCACAGATGTCCATGGAGGCGCAGGTCAGTTCTGTGTCCAGGGCAGCTCCATCTGGGACGCAGGATGAGACCCTCCCTGCCTGCAGACTGTCTGGCCAGAGTGATGCATGCTCTGGTTATCTCCCGCTTGGACTCCTGCCATGCGCTCTCCGTGGTGCTAAGGTGACGTGGAAACTGCAACTAATCCAGAATGCGGCAGCTAAACTGATGACTGGGAGCGGCCGCCGGGACCACATAACACTGGTCCTGAAAGACCTACATTGGCTCCCCGTACGTTTCCGAGCACAATTCAAAGTGTTGGTGCTGACCTTTAAAGCCCTAAACGGCCCAGTAGACCTGAAGGAGCGTCTCCACCCCCATCGTCCAGTCCATCTCCTGAGGATCTTTCGGTGGTTCCCTCCATGCGAGAAGTGAGGTTACAGGGAACCAGGCAGAGGGCCTTCTCGGTGGTGGTGCCTGCCCTGTGGAACGCCCTCCCATCAGATGCCAAGGAGATAAACAACTATCTGACTTTTAGAAGACATCTGAAGGCAGCCCTGTTTAGGGAAGCTTTTAATATTTGATGAATTATTGTATTTTAATACAGTGCTACCTCAGGTTACATACGCTTCAGGTTACAGACTCCGCTAACCCAGAAATAGTACCTCGGGTTAAGAACTTTGCTTCAGGATGAGAATAGAAATTGTGCTCCAGCGGCGTGGCAGCAGCAGGAGGCCCCATGAGCTAAAGTGGTGCTTCAGGTTAAGAACAGTTTCAGGTTAAGAACGGAACTCCGGAACAAATTAAGTACTTAACCCAAGGTACCACGGTATTTTGCTGGAAGATGCCCAGAGTGGCTGGGGAAACCCAGCCAGATGGTCAGGGTATAAATAATAAATTTATTATTATTATTATTATTATTATTATTATTATTATTGACAGAGGAAGAGGAAGGAGAGGAGAGAGAAGGCCCAGTCCTCTCAGGGAGTGTTCATTTGGTGTGGGGGATAGTGTGCTTAAATGCACAAACACGCAGCCCTCCCCGTCTTGCAGAAAGCGAGCAGCTCAGGGAAAAATGGCGCAGACTGCAGACACCTCCCTGATGGGCCACCTATGTGCCAACATTTTAAGCAGAGAAGTCCAGGTCCTTCCTAGCTCTGTACA
>NC_138043.1:1897527-2004269 GCF_964106645.2 Podarcis pityusensis
CCATGGACTGCAAGAAGATCCAACCTCTCCATTCGGAAGGAAATCAGCCCTGAGTGCTCACTGGAAGGACAGATCCTGAAGCTGAGGCTCCAAGACTTTGGCCACCTCAGGAGAAAAGAAGACTCCCTGGAAAAGACCCTGATGCTGGGAAAGATGGATGGAACAAGGAGAAGGGGACGACAGTGCAAGTAGATAAATAGGTACCGCTTCAGTGGGAAGGTAAACAGCGTTTCCGTGCGCTGCTCTGGTTCGCCAGAAGCGGCTTAGTCCTGCTGGCCACATGACCCAGAAGCTGTACGCCGGCTCCCTCGGCCAATAAAGCGAGATGAGCGCCGCAACCCCAGAGTCGGTCACGACTGGACCTAATGGTCAGGGGTCCCTTTACCTTTACCTTTAATAAAAAGGATTATATGAAGGAGAAAAAACCGGGACATCATAAGGTCATGTGTGCAGCGTTGGTCTCCTCCTCCATCACCCTTGCAAGTTGACGCCTCTGGCCCTAACTGTTCCCTTTTGAAATATTTCACCGCCAGCAACCCAGACAACGCGGGTCTGCCCCAGAGGCAGGCTTGAGAAACACCTGTCTCCGCTGCAGCACGTCGACGGGTGCTGGGGAAAGCTAGCCGAATTTCCCCACGGAGGGTGCGCCCCCGAAATTACCTGAACGCGAGCCTCGGGCAGGTTGGCGAAGGCAGACAGCCTCTCCCGGGTGCCCACGTCTGGGTAATGGGTCCGCTCAAAGGCGTTCTCCAAAGCCTCTCTCTGCTGCGCCGTGAAGATGGTCCGGCTCCGTCGGCGCCTCTGCGGTAGGCCGTAGTGCAGGTCCAGGAAGATTTCTGTGCACGTGCAAAAGGTTTTTATTATTATTATTTGTGGAGGAAGGAGTGGAACGAGAGGGAAGGAAAGGAAAGGCTGGACCGTCATGGGAAAACCTGGTCCGTCTAGTATTAAGCTAAGGCGTGGGTAGGCAAACGAAGGACCGGGGGCCGGAAGCGGCCCAATCGCCTTCTCAATCCGGCCCGCGGATATGGGGGACTCCCTGGTCCTGAATGGGGCAAACTGTGCCCCTGAAGGACCAGGTGTGCAGCCTGGGGGTCATTTTGGACTCACAGCCGTCCATGGAGGCGCAGGTCAATTCTGTGTCCAGGGCAGCTCCATCTGGTACGCAGGATTGGACCCTACCTGCATGCGCACAGTTTCTCCAGAGTGGTGCATGCTCTGGTTATCTCCCCCTTAGACTACTGGCATGTGCTCTACGTGGGGCTGCCTTTGAAGGTGACGCGGAAACTGCAACTAATCCAGAATGCGGCAGCCAGACTGGGGACTGGGAGCGGCCGACGAGACCACATAACACCGGTCTTGAAAGACCTACATTGGCTCCCAGGACGTTTCCAAGCACAATTCAACCGCCCGACAGCCCCGTTTTGCAGACCAGCCCCCTTTACCTGCCAGGTGATCCATTGCAGGGACGGCGCAGAAAGGCGTGAGATGAGTCGAGGGTGCTGGCAGAAAGGAGGAGCAGCACCCTCCCGGAGCCAGCGGAAGATGGGGTGGCACTGTGTACAGGAGCGACGGAGAGGTCATCAGCGGGAAAGCGACGCTGCCAGTTATATGGTACATGGCCCTCTTTTGTCTAGAAGAAGAGAGGGAGGCAAATGTATCAGCCAAGGAACCTGGCAAAGAGGTAGCTTCAGAGGGAGTAATGTAAAGGTAAAGGGACCCCTGACCATTAGGTCCAGTCGTGGCCGACTCTGGGGTTGCGGCGCTCATCTCGCTTTACTGGCTGAGGGAGCCGGCGTACAGCTTCCGGGTCATGTGGCCAGCAAGACTAAGCCGCTTCTGGCGAACCAGAGCAGCGCACGGAAATGCCGTTTACCTTCCCGCCGGAGCGGTACCTCTTTATCCACTTGCACTTTGAGGTGCTTTTGAACTGCTAGGTTGGCAGGAGCAGGGACCGAGCAATGGGAACTCACCCCGTCACGGGGATTCGAACTGCCGACCTGATCGGCAAGCCCTAGGCTCTGTGGTTTAACCCACAGCGCCACCTGCATCCCTTTCAGATGGAGTAGGTCTTCTTCAAATAAAATAATAATACAGTCATACCTCATGTTATGTTTGCTTCAGGTTGAGCGTGTTCAGGTTGCATCCTGCGGCAACCCAGAAGTAACGGAACGGGTTACTTCTGGGTCTCACCGCTCGCGCATGTGCAGATGCGCAAAATGACGTCATACGCATGCGCAGAAGCGGCGAATCGAGCATGCGCAGACGCAGGTTGCGTTCTGTTCAGGTTGCAAATGGGCCTCCAGAACAGATCCCGTTTGGAACCAGAGGTACCACTGTAATAATAATAATAATAATAATAATAATAATAATAATAATTTTCCTTTAGGATCACACACAAACAGACACACACACACACACACACACACACACCTTGGTGGTACCTTGGTTCTCAAACTTAATCTGTTCCGGAAATTCCGTTCCAAAACCAAAGCGTTCCAAAAGAAAGGCTTGCTGCTTTCCCATAGAAAGGAATGCAAAACGGATTCATCCGTTCCAGACTTTTAAAAACAACCCCTAAAACAGCAATTAAACATGGATTTTGCTTTCGAACGAGACCGTTGATCCACAAAATGAAAGCAATGAACAATGTACTGCAGTCACACAATCGATCCATCAGTAGCTGGACTGGGTTTCACGCAGTCGCAAAAACAAAATGAAAAAGAGCCACAAAAACAAAAACGCAAAATAAATAGGGAAAAAAGACAGACCTCAGCATTACATTCAAAACGGAGCATGTTCAGCTTCCGGAAAAAGTTCGCAAACCGGGTTTGCGAACTTCCTTCCAGGTTTACACCCCACATAAATCACTCACCAAGTCCCAATCTCTCTCTCTCTCGTTCTCTCTTCCTTCTTCGCTCTCGCGCCTTCATGGCTCTAACTCCCAGCTTCTGCTCATCCTCTGCTATTTAACAGCTTGCGGGATTTGGGGGAAGGGGGGGTTGTAAGCGAGGGGCACGTGTCAAACACCGACCTCTCCCCCCCAACTTTCCTCCTGCACCCCTCCCCAAATCTAGTAGGAACTTAACCAGAGCTCAGCCAAATTTATATATATATATATATATATATATATATATATATATATATGTGTGTGTGTGTGTGTGTGTGTGTGTGTGTGTGTGTGTGTATACCGATATATATATATATATACACACACCTACATACATATTTATATTTATATTTATATTTATATTTATATTTATATTTATATTTATATTTATATTGGTTTAAAATACAAACATACAACTAGGGTAGGTATAACAAGGTTAAATAAAAATAGGGGGGGAAACTTCACGACCTAAAAGCAAGAAAAACATATGAAAAAAGGAAACAGAGAAAAAAGAAAAAAATAATGAAAAGAAAACCAAAGATTTATACATCATGTCCTTCAAATAAATTTTTTTTTTTTTTACAAGAAACTTCCAATCGTTCTCATTATACTTTTTCTACCGTCATGGTATTATCGCACAGCTTTATTTTGTATCCTTTTCCTACTAAGATATTTGTTACATTTATTTAATAATAATAAATTTTATTTATTTCCCGCCCTCCCCAGCCAAAGCTGGGCTCAGGGCAGCTAACAAGAATAAAATAGTACAACATGTAAATAGTATTTAGCGTTCGCAAGTGTCATTCCAGCTCTGCTAAGGCGGTGTTATTCTTGCAATGCAGTCTTACATATTCCTTAAATATTTTCCATTCTTATATTATCTTATAGAAATAAAGTAAATAATAAAAAATCAAAAGGTTTAAGGAAAAAATTAGAAAAACGTAGAAGTGTACAAAGACTTAACGGGACACCGTCTACAAACCTCGTTTCACTGAACTATTCAATTACTTCTCGTTTCAGGGATTTTCACGGTATTTGATTTGTTTTATGTAATTTCTCGGTTCCGTGAGTGTCTTTTTTCTACTTTTGACATAACTACTGGCTCAGAGCGGTCTTTAGGCTTTCCAAGGAGTAAGGTTCTCTGAGCATGTAAAAAGATCACCATCACCACCACCTCTCTCCTGTCCATTTTAAAAAGAAGAGTCACTGGACAGGTATGAATGAATGGATCTACATTTGCGTCAGCCATCAGCCGCAGCAATAAAACAACAATATGACATACGAAGAATAGAAATAAAAAGTCAGTTATATACAATACATTTTAGGGCTTTGAATCAATAGTGGATCTTATTCTGATTGCCCCAGCGACAAACCTTGCCACCTTTGCTGTCACCTGCTCATCTTGATCTGCCAAGGGAAAGGACACTGGGGCAGTGGCTGGGCGACCGGGAATGGACGATAAAAGAGGGGTGATATTCTCATTCCTCAAGTCTTTATCAAGAGGGCAAGGCAGAAGGGCATGCGCCACCGATTCGGGACTGCCGTCTCCACAGGGACGTTTTTCGTGTGGGGTCTGTTGGAATCGTCCCTCAAGTCCAGACGAGGGCATCTTGCGAGAGTAAAAGCACGTCTATATTTTAGAATTGCTCGGTTATGCAGATCGGGTGCCAGAGAGTGGAAATGGGAAGAAAAATAGTCATGCCATGGGCAAAATTTCCTTATTGTGGCCACGCTGTTCTGACGCTCGATATCATTTAGGTAAAGATAAAGGGACCCCTGACCATTAGGTCCAGTCGTGGCCGACTCTGGGGTTGCGGCGCTCATCTCGCTTTACTGGCCGAGGGAGCCAGCGTACAGCTTCCGGGTCATGTGGCCAGCAGGACTAAGCCGCTTCTGGCGAACCAGAGCAGCGCACGGAAACGCCGGTTACCTTTCCGCCGGAGCGGGACCTATTTATCTACTTGCGCTTTGACGTGCTTTCGAACTGCTAGGTTGGCAGGAGCAGGGACCGAGCAACGGGAGCTCACCCCGTCATTGCGGGGATTCGAACCACCGACCTTCTGATCGGCAAGTCCTAGGCTCTGTGGTTTAACCCACAGCGCCACCCGCGTCCCGGCACTGACAAATTAAACGGTTTGCTTTACTAAAACCCAAAGTGAGTAGCTGCTGTGGTGATAAACCACAAGAGTGAAGTTTCTGATAGACCATTTTGGTCCAGGTGCTTTTGGGATCTTGCAGCGCTAGGGATATTAGACCGGGGGGGATTTGAGTTTAGGCAAAGCCAGGACAGCAAAACCTCAGGGCCCCTAATCCTGGCTCACCCTCTTTGCTGAGGGATTTTGCATTCGGCGGCTGGGGGGTACAGGGGCAGAAAAAGAGATGACTTCTTTGCTGGGGACACTAACAAGGTCTGACAAGCGTGGAGAGGGCTTGAAGAGACGATTTCCTCCTAAGCCAGCATGGGATGGTCAAAATGCCACCAAGGCACCGGGAGATGTGGAAGCCCACAGATGTGCAAGCAATTGGGGAAACCACCCGGTTTCGGTGGAGGGTTCGCAAAGAACACCTCCCTGTTCTGTGCGATGATGCTTAGGACGGAGAGGACACTGCCTGCAGACTGGCCAGAGTGGTGCATGCTCCGGTTATCTCCCGCTTCGACTACTGCCATGCGCTCTCCGTGGGGCTGCCTTGGAAGGTGACCCAGAAACTACAACTAATCCAGAATGTGGCAGCCAGACTGGGGACTGGGAGTGGAGACCATATAACACCGGTCCTGAAAGACCTACATTGGCTCCCAGGACGTTTCCGAGCACAATTCAAAGGGTTGGTGCTGACCTTGAAAGCCCTAAATGGCCTCAAAGGCCCAGTAAAACTGAAGTAGTGTCTCCACCCCCATTGTCCAGCCCAGACACTGGGGTCCAGCTCCGAGGGCCTTCTGGAGGCCCCTTCACTGAGTGAAGAGTGATTGTACAGGGAGCCAGGCAGAGGTCGTACAGCCTGGGAGTCATTTTGGACTCACTGCTGTCCATGGAGGCGCAGGTCAATTCTGTGTCCAGGGCAGCTCCATCTGTACACAGGCTGAGACCCTCCCTGTCCACAAACTGTCTGGCCAGAGTGGTGCATGCTCTGGTTATCTCCCACTTGGACTACTGCCATGCGCTCTCGGTGGGGCTACCTTGGAAGGTGACCTGGAAACTGCAACTAATCCAGAATGCGGCAGCCAGACTAGGGACTGGGAGTGGAGACCACCTAACACCAGTCCTGAAAGACCTGCATTGGCTCCCATTGGTTTCCGAACACAATTCAAAGTGTTGGTGCTGACCTTGAAAGTCCTAAATGGCCCAGTAGACCTGAAGGAGCATCTCTATCCCCATCATTCAGCCCAGACACTGAGGTCCAGTTCCAAGGGCCTTTTGGCAGTTCCCTCCCTGCGAGAAGCAAAGTTACAGGAAACCAGGCAGAAGGCCTTCTCAGGGGATGGAACACCCTCCCATCAGATGTCAGGGAAATAAACAACTATCTGACTTTTAGAAGACATCTGAAGGCTGCCCTGTTTAGGGAAGCTTTTAATATTTGATGAATTATTGTATTTTAGTAGTTTTCAATGTTTGGTGTTTTTAACATTCTGTTGGGAGCCGCCCAGAGTGGCTGGGGAAACCCAGCCAGATGGGTGGGGTATAAATAATAAATCATTATTATCATCATAAAATTCTATGTGCCTATCAGCTTGCTTTCTCCCTCCCTCTCTATCCCAAGTTTCTTGTGTGTTGCATCGTTTTCTTTCGATTGTGAACTTGAGGCCTGGGAGCATCTTAGGAATTGATTTTTCTTTCTTTTTGTAAACCTCTCCAAAATAAGCTACAAGATGCACAGGTGCCAATAAAGAAATGAATTTAGGCAAGTGGCAAGCCAAAAATGTGAACATCAGCGGCTGATTTTGCCACACTAACTTCCATGTCCGGATAGTGCCATCGAAGCAGGCCATGCGTTCATTTTTCATGGCTTTTTTTGGTATGTGGTTTGGCCCAGAAAAGGACCTTTGCACATGTTCTTTGGGTGGAGAACTAACTTCGAGGGAGAACTGAGCTTTGGGGCTCACAGATCTGGTCCGGAAACAGTGGATTCAAGACGTGCGCATTGAAACAAGCAAACATCGGCCCCGGGTGCAAATAGTAAAAACTGCCCAAAAAAAAAAATTAGTTAAGAAGAGCACAGATGTGCTCAGGAGATCAATGGCTTTGCACCCTTCGGACGTCACTCGCTAAAGAGCTTACCTCCGTCCTCTAACCAGCTTCCCGATTCCTGATCGATCTGTTGGCTCACTAAGCTCCCCCACCCCACCCCCAAAAAACCCTTCTTCACGTGCCCCATGCTTTTGGCTGACCGTGCAACCCCCCCCCCCCCGCCCTCCCCTACAATTTGCTCCGGCTGTCCGGGAACAAAACGTAGTTTTATAGGAATGAAATTGCCTTTCAAAAGGTGGGATCGATCACTCCCGATCACCCCTGACCCCAACGGCCTCGTGGCTGCGCGGAGGGGGTTAAGCTGAACGAAAGGGGTCTGAATGCTTCGCAGCGGGGGTTCCCCTCTAAAAAACCCCACACCACTGGGACGGTGGAGCTGAGAGATTGCCCCCTTCCCAACTGCTAGCCTTCTGTGAATCAACACGGCTTTCTACAGTCCTGGTGGGGACATAGTGATTCCCTTATGTAGAAGGGCTGTGGGGCTTGGGGCTTTTTTAAGTTTGGTGGAAAGGCAAGGACGAAGCGGTTTATAAAAAGGATGCACCGCCAAGTAGCTACAGAAAAGGGCTTTTCTCCCCCTCTCCTAACACTAAAACTCGCAGACTATCCAACGAGGCTGAACTGCTGGACGGTCCAGGCCAGACGAAAGAATCGCAGAATCGTAGGGAGGGATCCTAAGGATCGCAGAATCGTAGAGGGTCGTCAAGTGTAACCCCCTGCAATGGAGGATCATCAAGTTCAGAGGTTCCCAAAGTTTATTCCGAACTTAAGAATGAAAAGCGTAATGCTGGTGGTCAGCAAAAGAGGTTCAGACTCTCTCAAGGCAAATCTTTAAAAATGTAGTATAAACACCGACAACTGGGAAACACTGGCCTGCGAGCGCTCCAGTTGGAGAACAGCCTTTCCCAAAGGTGTCATGGGCTTTGAAGACACTCGAACTCAGGACGCAAGGGAGAAACATGCTAAGAGGAAGGCACGCTTGGCAAATCCACACCGGGATCAGCTCCCACCTGGAAACCAATGTCCCCACTGTGGAAGGACGTGTGGATCCAGAATCGGCCTCCACAGTCACTTACAGACTCATTGTTAAAACTGTGTTTATCGAAGACAATCTTACTCAGCTACGAGGAATCGCCAAAGAATAATAATAATATAATACAGTGGTACCTTGGGTTACATACGCTTCAGGTTACAGACTCTGCTAACCCAGAAATAGTACCTCGGGTTAAGAACTTTGGTTCAGGATGAGAACAGAAATCGTGCTCCGGCGGCGTGGCAGCAGCAGGAGGCCCCATTAGCTAAAGTGGTGCTTCAGGTTAAGAACAGTTTCAGGTTAAGAACGGACCTCCGGAACGAATTAAGTACGTAACCAGAGGTACCACTGTAATAGTACTAGATTCAGGTAGGTAGCCGTGTTGGTCTGACGCAGTCGAAATATATATAAAAATTAAAAAAGTGTCCAGTAGCACCTTATGAGACCAACTAAGTCTGTTCTTGGTATAAGCTTTCATGTGCATGTTGGTCTCTAAGGTGCTACTGGACAATTTTTTTTATTTTTTATTATAGAATAGTAATTATTGTTATTAGCCAAATATCACCTGATTGGAGATGAGCGTCCGAAGTTCCTGGCTGCAAACTGAAGCAATCTTCAAATGCAGCCACGGAACCGGCAAACTAAGGACGCTTTGATGGTGATTCCAAACTTGTAGCTGGAAGAGGGGATGGGGAGATGAAATGGGATGCTGAAACCACCACCCCCCCAAAAAAAACCACTGAACCGGTGGTCGATTCAGTGAGGAGCTTTCGACTCAGGGACATTTCTTTGCAACGCAGCCCCCTTCAGACGTCACGAGGGGCAAACGGGTTGTGACAGGTCCGTCGATATCTCAGCGGGAGACTCTCAGCCAGCCACCCTCCCTGCTTCTGTGACTGTCCATCCCACATTTGCCGGCCAAAAGGAGCTTACAAGAGGAAAATTAACCGGAGAAGGGGTTTTAATGAGGCTCAGCACCGTGATCGATAGCGTGGACAATGGGAGGCTCTGGCGTAGGGGTGGCGATCGGGGGCTGACCCCCACGAGGAACCCAGCCAGGGGTGCAAACAGGCTTAAAATAGGCATGTTTAACGCAGCAACGTCTCCATCGCAAAAAGAGCCGGCTGGCTCTGCCTGACCTCTGACCCCCACCTCCCGCAGGCGAGATGCCAGAGTCGACGGCCCAGTGGGTTTCGAGATCCGGGCTCCTCGAGCGAGTTGGGAGGCGACGCGCCGGGTTTCCAAAACCGCGCCCGTTAAGAGAGCAGCTTTCCTCCCAACGCCGGAACTTGTGAAGATGTGATGGAGCTGGAAGCTGGGGGATGCAGGGGAAACGAAAGGGCTTCTTCGCGCCGTGCAAACTATGCCGGAGCGAGAGAATGCAAATAGTCCAAACTATGGCACTCCTTTCCATTCTGAAGGAAATCAGCCCTGAGTGCTCACTGGAAGGACAGATCCTGAAGCTGAGGCTCCAAGACTTTGGCCACCTCATGAGAAGAGAAGACTCCCTGGAAAAGACCCTGATGCTGGGAAAGATGGAGGGCACAAGGAGAAGGGGATGACAGAGGACGAGATGGTGGGACAGTGTTCTCGAAGAGACCAGCATGAGTTTGACCAAACTGTGGGAGGCAGTGGAAGACAGGAGGGCCTGGCGTGCTCTGGTCCAGGGGGTCATGAAGAGGCGGACACGACTAAACAACAACAATGGAACTCCTGCGAGAGAATGCAAAAAGTGAATGCATTTTCAGCGTGGGGTTGAAGCCTGCACCACCGATTGGTTCGCCTGTCGTGACATCATAGAATGCTCATCCAACGGTGTAGGAGAATGAAGACAGGAAACTGCCTTGTAGACTCTCAGGAGGGAAATGGCTCCTCTTAATAAGATAAACCTCCCTCCTGTGGTTATCTGGGATATATATCCCCTATCTAAGAAGAAGCATTCGGCTGTCTCAAGAGAGACTGCGTTCTTCCAAGTTCTTGCACGCAGAGCTGGTACTTAGACCAAGTATTGAGGAAACCCAAGACCCTCTCTGATTTAAACTTGAAGGTTTCTGGCTTTTCGCAGGTGAAACATTCGGCAAAGTTGTGGCCTTTCAAAAATAAAATCTCAGAATTATCCACACACACACACCCCTTTATCCCTGACACACTCTCCAGTAAGCAGAATAACACACACACACAGATAATCTCTAAAATAACCAATCGTGCTCACCATAAATAGCCAGGATTTTTTATTTATTTAAAAAAAAACCATTTACAAAATAGTGTTAACAGGTTTTTACCAGTTCTGCATATACAAAGTCTACAGCGCCCGTTTTTTTTAATCAACTGTACAGTGTTAACAAAACAAAGGAGATCTGGGTCAGCTGCAGAGGTGGTCGACCTGTGCTAAGGTTATTATTATTATTAATAATAATAATAGGGTTTTTTTCCCCCCAGGGGCAGAGGAGACTTGCTTTCTCCTCTTATTACCCTTGAAGGGAGGGAGGAAGAGGGCAGATTGGGAGCTGCAAGAAACATGGAACTGGTATTTAAAGGGAATGAACGGGTTCCGACGGCGTTGGGAAACATTTGAACTCTTTAGGCTCTCTCCTTAAATGAAAATTCGGGGGACAGAGGAGGGAAGTGTTTTGTCAGCTAAAATAGCTTGTAGTGCAGAATCGTCCTCTTGTTTTAAATAGATAACCAACACCCCCCCCGCCCCACCCTGTCTTCTAACTTGCTCTGTTCCTAGAACATTGTTATTTACACTCACGGATAACTGAGCGCTTGTGAATTTGAAAAGGTGGATTCAACCATCACCCCACTTTCTGTTTTACGCCAAGGCAAATATTTCCACCTGCATCTCCCCCCCCCAAAGCGAGCTGGGTTAAGTTTCCCCACGGGGCGTTCACAGAGCAGCGATTAGCAATTATTAGGAAGAAGCGTTTCCTAGTGTTTTTTAAAAAGTCGTGGCTGAGCTTGGAGGTTATGTGCGATATACTCTGAAGGGTGGAGTTCCCTGGACTTGCAGTTGCGAAGGCGGACGAATCGTAAGAGTCCCTGCAGCGACTCTGCCACGCTCACGCCCCGTTTTCCACCCTGGAGGACTTGCGCAACTGCCGATGCAGGGTCTCAGGTGGCGAACCCGTCGTGGGAACGGCTGCCAGCCCCTTATCCGGGGCAATTCTCTGCCTCGGGAAGGAGTCCGACGATGCAGACAGCAGAGACCGGGGGGGGGGCCGTTGCGCTGGGAGATGGGGTGAGGGGAACCCCCTCTTTGCAGGGGGGCCCATTTCCTGTGGGTCAGCTGCACCGAAGGCCCCAGTGCTCCTGGTGCGAGCGCAACGCCCTGCCGTACCCACGGCCGGGACTCAAACGTATATCCATGCCAGCAGTTCTGCTGCCCTGCCAACCGCACGCCGCCTCCGCCTTCTCCCCTAGGGTTGCAGGTTTGGAGGCAGCCCGCTGCCGGATCGGAGCCTCTGCAGCTTGCCCGAGTCGCCACAGCCGACTTCCCGGCATGCGGCGGCGCACAGGGGACCCCACGTTAAGTCCCCAAAGGAGAAGCTAGATTTCCGTTTTTCGAGGTTCGCGAACGGGACGGGGTTTCAGGGAGTTAGGCGCCGCCCAGATTTTATCCTGGAGTTCTCTGGTGGGCCTACCGCGCCACAGGTCGGGGGGGACGGGAGGTTGCGGCCAGACTCGCGAGGTCACACGCTTTCTCAGTGTGACTGCAGAGGAGTGGCGGTGCCACCAGCAGCAGCTACGCAGGGATACCTGCGAACACAGAAGGGGGGGTAGGTCCAGGCTCCCAAGAGGCTATTATTGTTATTATTATTATCATTATTGCACTGCACCAGTAAAAGCGGAAGAGGCGAAGGAGGGAGAACGGCGGCGGCCCCTCCTCTATCACCGCTTCACTTTCGCGTCTTCTTTGATCTTCCAGATCATCAGTTCCATGCACGCCCGGGCGTCCTCGCTCGAGTCGTGGCCTTCCACTGCCGGGAAGAAAAACAAAGAGAGAATGCAGGAGGTTGTGACTCATCTTCTGGGGAAGTGGTGGTCAAACTCGGCCCTCCAGCTGTTTTGGGACTACAATTCCCATCATCCCTGACCGCTGGTCCTGTTAGCTAGGGATGATGGGAGCTGTAGTCCCAAAACAGCTAGAGGGCTGAGTTTGGTCACCGCTGCCTTGGGGAGATCAAAGAGGGACTTGGAAAGATGGGAAGGAATTGGGGTGGGGCGGATCAGGACAGCAATACCTCAAGGACCGCCTCTTTCCATATGGACCTACCCGGACGCTGAGATCATCTTCTGAGGCCCTCCTTCGTGTGCCTCCTCCTCGAGAGGTACGGAGGGTGGCAACACGAGAACGGGGCCTTCTCTGCAGTGGCCCCTCGTCTGTGGAATGCTCTCCCCAGGGACGTTCGCCTTGCGCCTTCATTATACACCTTTAGTTGCCAGGCAAGAACGTTCCTTTTTAACCAGGCCTTTGGTTGACCTCAACGACATCCTATACCCTTTTAAAATGTGGCTCTATTGGGTTATTGTTCTTATTTTGATTTTACATATTGTGATGTTTTCTGTGAACCACCTTGAGACCTCTGGGTATAGGGCGGTATATAAATTCAGTCAATCAATCAATCAATCTTGGCCCTTGGCTCTGGGACCTGTGTCCAGGCTGAACAATGGGGGTGGAGACGCTCCTTTAGGTATATTGGGCCGAGGCCATTTAGGGCTTTCTAGATGAGCACCAACACTTTGAATTGTGCTCAGAAATGTCCTGGGAGCCAATGTAGGTCTTTCAGGACCGGTGTTATGTGGTCTCGGTGGCGACTCCCAGTCCCCAGTCTGGCTGCCGCATTCTGGATTAGTTATAGTTTCCGGGTCACCTTCAAAGGTAGCCCCATGGAGAGCGCATGGCAGTAGTCCAAGCGGGAGATAACCAGAGCATGCATCACTCTGGCCAGACAGTCTGCAGGCAGGCAGGGTCTCATCCTGCGTACCAGATGGAGCTGCCCTGGACACAGAATTGACCTGCCCGTCCATGGATAGCCAGGAGTCCAAAATGACTCCCAGGCTGTGCGACATCTTCCTGGCTCCCTGCACAACCTCTCTTCTCGCAGGGAGTGGACCGCCAGAAGGCCCTTGGAGCTGGACCCAGGTGTCCGGGCTGAACACTGGGGTTGGAGAGGCTCCTTCACGTATACTTGGCTGAGGCCGTTTAGGGCTTTCAAGGTCAGCACCAGCACTTTGAATTGTGCTCAGGGACGTCTTGAGAGCCAATGGAGGTCTTTCTGGACCGGTGTTATATGGTCTCGGTGACCGTTCTCAGTCCCCAGCCTAGCTGCTGCATTCTGGATTAGTTGCAGTTTCCGGGTCACCTTCAAAGGCAGCCCCATGTAGAGCGCATGGCAGTAGTCCAAGCGGGACTGTAAGGCTGTTCCTTTATGGGAAGGAAGGGCACTGGGGTGTGTGGAATTGGAGCTGTAGGACTTTAGAGAGGCTGGTGTTTGGCGGTCAGGGCTTTGCAGCTCAGGAGCGGAGAGGGCGGAAGGCGGACTGAAGACCCC
This sequence comes from Podarcis pityusensis, assembly GCF_964106645.2. Classification (NCBI taxonomy): domain Eukaryota; kingdom Metazoa; phylum Chordata; class Lepidosauria; order Squamata; family Lacertidae; genus Podarcis; species Podarcis pityusensis. Next base: position 1,911,250 of record NC_138043.1, read on the forward strand.
GAGGTGCCACCCCACGGATTCTCCCTTGCTCCCCATCCCGCCCCCCTCCAGGCGCCGAAATCTCACCGCTGTCCTGGATGATGCGCTTGAGGTAGTCGGCCATCAAGGTGCGCAGCGCCCGCTTGTAAGGCAAGCCCAGGCGGTGAGGGAAGACGACAGCCGTGTCCACCACAGTCCCGTGGATGAGCTGCCGGGAGAGACGGACGCAGACGGGGTCAAAGGGTTTCCCTTTCCCCCCAAGTACTTCCGCTATGTTCTTCTGCACTGGTGGAAACCCTCGCGCCACCAGGAACGCGTCTTCGGACCCCCCACTTGGGCCGGGCAATGATCTGGCTGTCAACTTTGCGATATCATCGCTGGCTAAACATCGCAGTAGACTGATAGATTGCGAGGCCCGAAATAAGGACCAGGCTATGCAGAGGCATCGGCTGGCTTCGTGGTTTTCCCCGTGGCGTGATTTTTGCATAGCCAGGGCTTTTTTCTGGGGGACGGGTGGACAAAGGGGTACGCATACCCCTAAACCTTTTCTGAATCTAAGTTTGGCCTCATAGGAGTAGGGAAAAGAGAGTACCCCTAAACAATATTTTTTTTTAAAGAAAGCACTGTGCATAGCACATTCAAACATCACGATTTGCGATATATCGCCAGGCCAGAAGTGATGAAACCTGATTTCGCGATATGTACATCAGAACGGTTTCGGACGACATATTCCCCAGCCCTAGACCCCCCCACCCTCACCCCTTGGCCTTTAAATTTAAAAGCTGTTCCCACCCTTTCAGATAGATACAGCAGTGGTTCGAAACCAATTTGTAAGCATCTCTAAAATCCTGATCCCCCCCCCCAACATATACAATATTTTCCCATGTATAAGACTGTTTTTCCCCTTAAAAATAAAGTCAAAAATGTGGGGGGCGTCTTATACACGGAGGCCATCTCCCCCCGATTTTCTTAAATACCCCAAACTAGTAAAGGTAAAGGGACCCCTGACTATTAGGTCCAGTCGTGGCGGACTCTGGGGTTGCGGTGCTCATCTCCCTTTACTGGCCGAGTGAGCCAGCGTCCAGCTTCCAGGTCATGTGGCCAGCAGGACTAAGCTGCTTCTGGGGAACCAGAGCAGCGCACGGAAACGCCGTTTACCTTCCCGCCGGAGCGGTACCTATTTATCTACTTGCACTTTGACGTGCTTTCAAACTGCTAGGTTGGCAGGAGCAGGGACCAAGCAACGGGAGCTCACCCCGTCGCGGGGATTCGAACCGCCGACCTTCTGATCAGCAAGTCCTAGGCTCTGTGGTTTAACCCACAGCGCCACCCGCGTCCCCTCCCCCAAAATAGGGGGCATCTTATAGACAGAAAAATACGGTAATTCTTATTATTCAAAAAGTGAGCTCCTATTCATGTGGAGGAAGCCTAAAAGGCCATTCACTGCTAATAACTCATTCTCGAATTGGCCCCCTCTCTAAAAATCAGATTGCCCCCCTGTGGGGCATGTGTGTTGCAAACCAGGGAGATAGAAGCTATGCTTTGGAGAGTTTTAGCTCTGGGAAGAAACCAGGATGGAGGATATGGTGACGGGTTTGGGGTTTGTCCGTAGGACTGGGGGGTGGAGGACGGCGATGGGTATGGGGAATACCTGCCTGATCTAGCGCTGCTCAACTGCTTCAGTCTGGATGGGGTGGGAGGCAGAGACTCCTCTGTTAAGCCGCTCAAAGGGGGGAAACGACCCCAGCCCACCCTGCGGCTGATACATCGCTGCCTGGCTTTCCCCAGAGCAAGCAGAACGCAGAACTGCCCCACCGGAACTGTCCCGTTACCTTCAGCGCAAACAGGTCGCTTTCCAGGCTGTGCCCGATCAGGATCGTGTCCGAGCTGAACATGCTTAGGAGGACGGCTTGGACGTCCCGCAGGGTGATGGAGGCGTTCTCCAGGTCCGCCTCCGTCACGCCCGAAAACCTGCGAAGGCAAAGATCAGCGCCGTCAAACGGATGGGAATACTCGCCCTTGCGAAGGCAGTCGTACAAAATTGCCGCTTGAGCAAGGCGTTGATGCGTTTGAATTCTGGTGCTGGAGGAGACTCTTGAGAGTCCCATGGACTGCAAGAAGATCAAACCTCTCCATTCGGAAGGAAATAAGCCCTGAGTGCTCACTGGAAGGACAGATCCTGAAGCTGAGGCTCCAAGACTTTGGCCACCTCATGAGAAGAGAAGACGCCCTGGAAAAGACCCTGATGTTGGGAGAGATGCAGGGCACAAGGAGAAGGGGACGACGGAGGACGAGATGGTGGGACAGTGTTCTCCAAGCTACCAGCATGAGTTTGACCAAACTGCAGGAGGCAGTGGAAGACAGAAGTGCCTGGCGTGCTCTGGTCCAGGGGGTCACGAAGAGTCGGACACGACTAAATGACTAAACGACTAAACAACAACAACAAGGCATCTCCCGGCAGCTCTTTTGAGCAGAGATGGAAAGAGGACGCTGTCCGTCCCCCCCGACGAAGGAAGAGGAATTGCGACAATGTTAAGGGGCTCTGCGGAAACAGCAATACTCGCGGGAAGATTAAGAAACCAAGAAGAATTTTTATTTTTATTATTTTTATTATTTATACCCCGCCCATCTGGCTGGGTTTCCCCAGCCATTTTGGGCAGCTTCCAACAGAACACTAAAATACAGTAACCTATTAAACATTAAAAGCTTCCCTGAACAGGGCCGCCTTCAGATGTCTTCTAAAACTTTAAGAAGGAATGGGAAAAATTCTTTGGCAGGGTTTGATGAATGCTTGTAATGTATTCAGAATTAAGGTTAAAAAAATGGATTATTTAAGAAAAATAGAGAAAATAAGTGAAGCAGTTGGAAAAAAGATTGATAAAAATGTTAACTATGAAAGGGCAGAGGGGAATTGAAGGGTTCAGGGAATCCTAAATGATAATGTTGATGTTTAATGTTTGAATTTAAATTTGCAACGTAAAACTCAATAAAAAAAGATTTGAAAGAAAGAAGAATGAATGGGGGAGATGCGTGGATTACCTAAAAAATTACTGCGAACAATTAAACACATTAGCAGGATTAATTTAAAAGCAAGCAGTTAAAAGCTGGCTTTGGAAGAAATGTAGAGAGCGACAAACAAAATGATTTAAGGGGAGGACGCAAGTTTTGAAAATGCTTTTTACGAGAAACCAAGGGGGGGGAGGGAAGTCAAAACAAGTACGTTACGTAAATGTCAACCAATGATGATTATTGTCAAATTTGAAAACGACAATGCAATATATGTATGAAAACAAACGGAAAAATACCCACTTTTAAGAGTTATAGGCTAGTCTCCAGCTCTCCCTTTTTGTAAACCTGCAACTTACTCGCATTTGACTTGTGAGCATTCAGCTTTAAGCGTTTGGCAAAATAGATAATCATTGAAAAGAGAGCGGAAGGGGGGGGGGGAGAGAGAGAGAGAGAGAGACAATCCTGCCTGACATTGAACCCAGTGTGTGTTTTGACTATATGTAATTTTGGCAGTGTCCCCAGAACGTACAGGCTATTTGAAAGACCGTATGCCCTCATACAAACCTCTCGTATTTTCTATGTTTTTAGCTTTTCCCTCCCATTTTATCTGCATAAGCTGGCCTTGGGTCTCAGGCTGAGAAAAAGGAAGGAAATAAACAAATACGTAAAAGAAAGAAAGAAAGAGAGAGAGAGAGAGAAAGAAAGAAAGGAAGGAAGGAAGGAAGGAAGGAAGGAAGGAAGGAGGGAGGGAGGAAGGGAGGAAGGAAGGAAGGAAGGAAGGAAGGAAGGAAGGAAGGAAGGGAAGGAAGGGAAGGAAGGGAGGGAGGGAGGGAAGGAAGGAAGGAAGGAAGGAAGGAGGAGGAAGGAAAAAGGAAAGGAAAGGAAAGGAAAGGAAAGGAAAGGAAAGGAAAGGAAAGGAAAGGAAAGGAAGGAAGGAAGGAAGGAAGGAAGAAAGAATTTGCCCCATTTCATTTTGGAGCAGAGGAACCACACCTAATGCTTAATAAATTTTATTTATACCCTGCCCTCCCCAGCCAAGACCGGGCTCAGGGCTGCTAACACCAGGTAGAAAAACAATGGATTGAAATACAACTTAAAAACTAGATTAAAATACAGTGGTACCTCGGGTTACATACGCTGCAGGTTACACACTCTGCTAACCCAGAAATAGTGCTTCAGGTTAAGAACTTTGCTTCAGGATGAGAACAGAAATTGTGCTCCGGCAGCAGCAACGGGAGGCCCCATTAGCTAAAGTGGTGCTTTAGGTTAAGAGCAGTTTCAGGTTAAGAACGGGCCTCCGGAACGAATTAAGTACTTAACCCGAGGTACCACTGTACAACATTAAAATGCAGCCTCATTTCAGTGGAAATTCAAATCAAAAACTTTTGGGGGATGAAAACGTCAAATCTTCACCAAGGCCAACTATCCAGACTGGTCCTACGTGGGCCGGGAAAAAGCCAGGGAAGTCCCCAAATAGGAGTTCCAGCACAGAAGGAGAAAGGAAAAAGGAAAGCATTAAGGCGTGGTGGACCAGGCCTCTGATTACCCTCACCGAGTGTTGTAGTCCACGACTTTGTGGTCAGGCTTGACGAAGGTGTCGTAGACGACTTTCAGCTCCGAGTTGATCACCGTGACGCGAGTCAGCTCCAGGCCTTGCTTGGTGTAACACTGCGGGAGCCGAAGAAGAAGAGAGAGATATTGGAGGGGGGTGGGTGTCTCAGGAAGCCTCCCTTTCCGCAGGCAGCCCTGATCCCCGATTTGCCAAACCCTCGTCTGACTCAACGACCCAGAGATTAAACCAATTTGGGGTCCAGAGAGGCAGAAATCAAGGGGGGTGCAGGGAGAGATTTCTGACAACTTTCAAGGCTGCTTCTTTCGGCCGACTGTTTCCCAGCGGTTAAGGAAGAGAGCTACGATTTTAGTTATCTTTTTTCAGAACAGACATGATAGATAGATGAATGATAGATAGACAGATAGATGATAGATAGATAGATGATAGTAGATAAACAGACAGGTGATGATAGATAGATATAGATATAGATAGATAGATAGATAGATAGATAGATAGATAGATGATAGAGAGATAGATGATAGATGATAGATGATAGATGATAGATGATAGATGATAGATGATAGATAGATAGATAGATAGATAGATGATAGATAGATAGATAGACAGATGATAGATAGATAGATAGACAGATAAACAGATAGATAGACAGACAGATAGATAGATGATAGACAGATGACAGACAGAGAGAGAGAGAGTGAGAGAGAGAGAGAGTAGATATATGGATAGACAGACAGACAGAGAGAGAGAGAGAGAGAGATGATAGATAGATAGATAGATAGATAGATAGATAGATAGATAGATAGATAGAGTAGATATATGGATAGATAGACAGATAGATAGATAGATAGATAGATAGATAGATAGATAGATAGACAGACAGATAGATGATAGATAGATAGATAGATAGATAGATAGATAGATAGATAGATAGATAGATAGACAGATAGACAGATATATAACTAGACAGATAGTCAGGCAGACAGATAGATAGATAAATAGGTAGATAGATTGAGTCGTGCCTTGGTTATCGAACGGAATACAGAATGCGTTTGACTCCTGGAACCGTCCTACGGTCAATTGGAAGCCGCGCCGGACATTTGGCTTCTGAAAATCGTTCGAAAACCGGAACACTCACTTCCGGGTTTCGACCACTCGGGAGCCGAAACGTTCGAGTTCAAAGGTGTTCGGCTTCCGAGGTTCCAGCCGTTTAGGAACAGAGCTACGGTTTTAGTTAACTTTTTTCAAAACAGACACGACAGGCAGACAGACAGAGACACGTTCGAAGCTGAAAGAAGCAGCCTATTTCGAGCTGCCTAAGCCGATGATTTTATTGTTTTTCGAAACCGCCCCAGTTCGCCCCAATCGAACGCTCCACCAACCATTTCGCAGTCTAAGGCGTAGATGCCCGGGTTTCCGTCTGCGCTGGGCACCTTCTCAAAGGTCTTCACGAAACCCTCCAAGCTCTCCTTCCTGCCGTCGTGAACGTGTTGCTGAAAGAGGGGGGAGGAAATTAGAGGGGCGAAGAGAGAAGGAAGACGGCTTATTTCACCTCGCCTGGCTTTAGGAGGACAATGGCTTTGAAAGAGGGGTCAGGAAAAATTCATGGAGAAGCCTCCTGGCTTAAAGGCAGTCTATCATCATCATCATCATCATCATTTTATTAGAATTTATATACCGCCCTATACTCAGGGCAGTTCAGAGAATAAAATCAAGATATAAAAACACAAAATACCTAATAAAAATAAAAACAACAACCCAATAAAGTAAAGGTAAAGGGACCCCTGACCATTAGGTCCAGTCGTGGCCGACTCTGGGGTTGCGGCGCTCATCTCGCTTTACTGGCCGAGGGAGCCAGTGTACAGCTTCCGGGTCATGTGGCCAGCAGGACTAAGCCGCTTCTGGTGAACCAGAGCAGTGCACGGAAACGCCGTTTACCTTCCCGCCAGAGTGGTACCTATTTATCTACTTGCACTTTGACGTGCTTTCAAATTGATAGGTTGGCAGGAGCAGGGACCGAGCAACGGGAGCTCACCCCGTCATTGCGGGGATTCGAACCGCCGACCTTCCGATCGGCAAGTCCTAGGCTCTGTGGTTTAACCCACAGCGCCACCTGCGTCCCTAACAACCCAATAACGCCCCCCCCCAAAAAAACCCCACATTTTAAAAGGGCATAGGATGCAAAACAGATCAACCAAAGGCCTGGTTAAAAAGGAACGTTTTTGCCTGGCGCCTCAAGGTGTATAATGAAGGCACCAGGCGAACCTCCCTGTGGAGAGCATTCCCACAAACGGGGAGCCACTGCAGAGAAGGCCCCGTTCTTGGGTTGCCACCCTCTGGACCTCTCGAGGAGGAGGCACACGAAGGAGGGCCTCAGAAGATGATCTGGTTAGGTTCATATGGGAAGAGGCGGTCCTTGAGGTATTGCGGTCCTGAGCCATTTAAGGCTTTATAGGTCGAAACCAGCACTTTGAATTGGGCCCGGAAACGAATTGGTAGCCAGTGCAGTCGGACCGGGATCGGAGTAAGATGCTCAAACCGTCTTGCTCCGGTGAGCAACCTGGTCTAGCTGACGTTCACACGGACCGGCAGGGCTCCCCAAGGTTTCAAGCATTCCCAGTCCTACCTGGGGATTGGGAGGGGGGCAGGACTGAGCCTGGGACCTTCTGCCTGCAAGGCAGGGGCTCTACCAGTGAACTACGACCTGCGCCTAGATCTAGCAACCACGCTTCTACCCCCTGGGGCTCCGTGACGGAGGATGGGCGAGATAAAAGGAAACCAAGGAAATTTGAAAGTACTTACTTTTGCGACTTGGCACCCGGGGGAACCCACAGCTCCTGAACAGCAGTTGTAATGGGTTTCCCAGCCACCAGGAACTGAAAGGGAGAGAAAAGGTTGAGTAAGGAGGACACTGTGGCTTAGGAATCAGCAGAAGGGCATTTCCCAGAAGGTACCAGCTGAACGATACGCAGAGGCTGTCCTTACTTGCAATATTTACATCCTGCCTTTCTCTCAAGCGCTAAAGGTTTTAAATTAATAATAATAACGATGATGATTGTTTACAACCAAAGGGTTGAGATAAATAAGGGGAAGGCGCCAGGGAGGGAAGAGGAAACAGCAACGCTCAAAGCGTGGCTCTTTGTCGAAGCTGCATAATGACTAGGTCAGGGAATTGAATTGGTCCGGTACATTCTGGTGCTGGAGGAGACTCTTGAGAGTCCCATGGACTGCAAGAAGATCAAACCAATCCATTCTGAAGGAAATCAGCCCTGAGTGCTCACTGGAAGGACAGATCCTGAAGCCGAGGCTCCAAGACTTTGGCCACCTCAGGAGAAGAGAAGACTCCCTGGAACAGACCCTGATGTTGGGGAAGATTGAGGGCACAAGGAGAAGGGGATGACAGAGGACGAGATGGTGGGACAGTGTTCTGGAAGCGACCAGCATGAGTTTGACCAAACTGGGGGAGGCAGTGGAAGACAGGAGGGCCTGGCGTGCTCTGGTCCAGGGGGTCACGAAGAGTCGGACACGACGAAACAACAACAAATATTTTCTCTATCCCCTCAGTGTCTCAAAACACTCAAAGCCCATATATTCTTTCCCCACACCAAACCGTTTTCAGCCTTGTACAACAGCCCTACCCGGTAGGCCACCCTCAGAGAATGCGACTTGGCAAGTTTCAGGGTCTGCGGAGGGATCCAAACCCTCTGCCTGCCTGCCTGTTGATCAAGGCGGAAACAGTTCGCTGAATTCTTTTCGGTGCCTGCGAAAAACATTTTCGTTCAGGCGAGTCTGTCCAGACACGCAGAATGTCAATGCCTGCTTTAACCTGTTGCTGATTTCATTTCGTTTCACTGAATGTTCAAAACAGCCTTTTTGTTTTTGACCAATAACTTGGTTATTCTGTTCCAGGCATAGGCAAACGCCAGATATTTTGAGACTACAATTCCCATCATCCCTGACCACTGGTCCTGTTAGTTAGGGATGATGGGAGTTGTAGTCCCCAAAACAACTGGAGGGCCAAGTTTGGCTATGCCTGTTCTATTCTCTTCGGAAACCCCTTTGAGGGGTTTTTTTTTGGGGGGGGGGGTAGAACGGCTTTTACAACCAAGGCGGTGTAGAAATTCTACGAAATACGGGAGGTTGTGGACTCTCCTTCCTCGGAGGTTTATAAGCGGAGGTTGGGTCCGTCGTGGATGCTTTGAGATTCCTGCATTGCGAGGGGGGGTTGGGCTGGATGACCCTCAGGGTCCCCACTCCCAAGCCACGAGAAGCAGCAGCTCTGCGCAATTCTCACAGGTTGTTGCGAAGACGGAGTGGCACAGGGAGGCCGAGCGCGCACAGAAGATGCAAACCGCCGCAAACACCCACTTCTTTTGAGCTGCTGCGGAGGAAGGATGAGTTGCGGGGGGAAAAGGAAGTCAAATGCAACGCTCTACCTCTCTGCTTGCGCAACTTCCCCCAGTGGTGGACGCATTCCTCCTTGCGGACGCAGTTCCCAGACGGAGTCACCATGTACTCAGTGCCGCAGCGGCAGCAAACTCTGCAAGAGCCTAGAAATTTGGGGGAGGGAGAAAGAAAGAGAGAAATTCAATGAACTGCCGTATTTTTTGTGCCATTAAGACGCACCTGACCATAAGACGCATCTAGTTTTTACAGGAAGAAAGGGGGAAAGCCCTGTTTTCTGGGGGAAATCAGCTCACAGTTGTGTAGCTTCTTTTGCAAAGATGAAAAGTCCAGTTTTTTTGACGATCAGCTCAAAGTTGTGCAGCTTCTTTTGCAAAGGGGAAAAGCCTCGGGTTTTTTTGAGAATCAGCTCAAAGTTGTTGAGCTCACTTTGCAAAGGGGAAAAAAACCCCTGTTTTTATGGGCTTCAAATCCCCGCTCAGTGGGTGAACCTGGGGGCTGGTCACTGGCTCTCAGCCCAACCTACCTCCCAGGGTTGTCGCTGGCGATAAAGCAGGGAGGTGGAAAACGACACAGGAGGGGTTATAAATGCAACGGATCGGTACTATATGAGGATCGCCAAGCCAGAAGCCCTCGTGGGCCTCTCCCCTCTCCCTGCGGAGCTTACCGTCGGTCGTTTTCTTCTCCTCCGCATTGAAGACGACGGCGCGGCCCGACGTCTCAGGGCACGGCAGGGGGTACCCGTGCTCCTTCAGGTCCTCCTCCGTCAACACGTACTCCTTGAGCCGGCGGTAGAGGGAGGCCCCTGAGGGTTGCAAAGAGATCAGCTGGCTCAAATAAAACTGGCTGAGCAGAGACGTTAGCCCCTGCTCTCCCGGTTTCAGAGGGATCGCAAAGGTTTTGCGGTGTTCTGCTCGGTCCCTGCTCCTGCCAACCTAGCAGTTCGAAAGCACGTCAAAGTGCAAGTAGATCAATAGGTACCGCTCCGGCGGGAAGGTAAACGGCGTTTCCGTGCGCTGCTCTGGTTCGCCAGAAGCGGCTTAGTCCTGCTGGCCACATGACCTGGAAGCTGGACGCTCCCTCAGCCAGTAAAACGAGATGAGCGCCGCAACCCCAGAGTCGGCCACGACTGGACCTAATGGTCAGGGGGTACCTTTACCTTTAGGGACGCGGGTGGCGCTGTGGGTTAAACCACAGAGCCTAGGACTTGCCGATCAAAAGGTCGGCGGTTCGAATCCCCGCAATGACGGGGTGAGCTCCCGTTGCTCAGTCCTTGCTCCTGCCAACCTAGCAGTTCGAAAGCACACCAGTGCAAGTAGATAAATAGGTACCGCTCCGGCGGGAAGGTAAACAGCGTTTCTGGGCGCTGCTCTGGTTCGCCAGAAGCGGCTTAGTCCTGCTGGCCACACGACCTGGAAGCTGGACGCCGGCTCCCTCAGCCAGTAAAGCGAGATGAGCGCCGCAACCCCAGTCATCCACGACTGGACCTAATGGTCAGAGGTCCCTTTATCTTTTTACCTCACTCTGGATTTAGGGATTAAATGCCCCGAGGTCCTCATAAGGAAGAAAGGAAGGGGTCGCAGACACAGACACACACACAGAGAAGACACAAAGAGGAGCCTACCTTTCAGGTCCTCTGCCCGCAACTGAGCGGCCGCAGAGCGGTTCAAGGTGAAGCTGGTCTTGGCAGCCAGTTTGCCTCCCAGCATGGCCTCGTGAGACACCAGCTTCCGGTTGCCAATCCCTGGGAAGGGGGAAAAGGAGCCGGGTACGAAATGGGCACGTTAGTGAGTGTTTCTGAAAGCAGGCTCCAGCCAGGGACGCTCGAGTCCGCAAATTTCTGCGCAACAACCCGTGGATCGGATGCAGTTAGCAGGCCGTAGCTCAGAGCAGGCCCACTGAAATGAATGAGCACGGCTAAGTTAGGTCTGTTGTTTCCCAATGGCCCGGACACCGGGGTCCAGCTCCCAGGGCCTTCTGGCGGCTCCCTCCCTGCAAGAAGCGAGGTTACAGGGAACCAGGCAGAGGGCCTTCTTGGTGGTGGTGCCCGCCCTGTGGAACACCCTCCCATCAGATGTCAAGGAAATAAACAGCTATCTGACTTTTAGAAGACATCTGAAGGCAGCCCTGTTTAGGGAAGCTTCTAACATTTGATGAATTATTGTATTTTAGTATTTTGTTGGAAGCTGCCCAGAGTGGCTGGGGAAACCCAGCCAGATAGGTGGGGCATGTATGTATGTATGAATGAATGAATGAATAAATAAATAAATAATAAAAAGGGACACGGGGGGCGCTGTGGGTTAAACCACAGAGCCTAGGACTTGCCGATCAAAAGGTCGGCGGTTTGAATCCCCGCAATGACGGAGTGAGCTCCCGTTGCTCGGTCCCTGCTCCTGCCAACCTAGCAGTTCGAAAGCACGTCAAAGTGCAAGTAGATCAATAGGTACCACTCTGGCGGGAAGGTAAATGCCGTTTCCATGCGCTGCTCTGGTTCACCAGAAGCGGCTTAGTCCTGCTGGCCACATGACCCGGAAGCTGTACGCCGGCTCCCTCGGCCAGTAAAGTGAGATGAGCGCCGCAACCCCAGAGTCGTCCGCGACTGGACCTAATGGTCAGGGGTCCCTTTACCTTAATAATAATAATCTTACAAAAGAAGCAAGCAAGAAAAGATACACACTGCGAGCATCGTGCGCGGGGCTGGGAAGGGCGCTGCGCAGCTTCTTCAGGGTATTCACCGCCACGTTCAGGTAGATGTTGCGGCTGGTGCTGCGGTCGTAGACCACCTTCTCCTCCGCCAGGGCCTGCGGACAGGACATCGTTGGCAGGAGAAATGAATGAATAAGAAGAGGAGTTTGGATTTGATATCCCGCTTTATCACTACCCTAAGGAGTCTCAAAGCGGCTAACAATCTCCTTTCCCTTCCTCCCCCACAACAAACACTCTGTGAGGTGAGTGGGGCTGAGAGACTTCAGAGAAGCGTGACTGGCCCAAGGTCACCCAGCAGCTGCATGTGGAGGAGCGGGGAAGCGAACCCGGTTCACCAGATTACGAGTCCACCGCTCTTAACCACTACACCACACTGAATAAATACCGCCCTCTGCAAAACGGGCTTCGTTTCTGCAGGTGGCTCGCTCAAACACGAACCCAGACTCTCTCCTTCTCTCTCTCTCCTCCAGCCAGGGAACATTGCCAGCCAGGCAAAAAACACTCAAGGGAAGGTGCAAAGAAAGGGAGCCGCAAGGGCCAGAAAGCTCATCTGTTTGCTGGTGAAGTGGAAGGACTTCACCTTTCTACGTATCTCCACGGGTGAGGATTTTTATGTTCTTTATGTTCTCTAGTGCTTACTTCTGGTTTTGTTTCCTGTTGTTGTTGTTGTTGTTTTAACTTTTATTTTGCTTTAAACAGGTACATATAAATATAGACAACCAAAATTACAAAGGAAAATTCCTTAATAGTAATGAAAAAAGCTAAAAAAAATATCAAAGTACATGACACGGAACATAAGCAACTATGGGAAAGATAAAAGGAAAATAGGGGAAAAAAGAAAAAGAAAAAGGAAGATGAGCCAAAGCACAAAAGCTCATCTGTTGTACACTTCCGTCAAGCTCACAACAGATCATTATTCTTATCAATTATCTCTACCTGCATTCCAAAGGAATCCCTCATCTTGGTATCAGGGAACATTTCTCTATGCGGTATCATTCTAAACATAGCCAGATCTTTCTTGCTGAACCCTTGTCCCCTAAATAATTATTTAAACATTCCCATTCTTCTTTCACCATTTTTTTAGGTTTATCTCTTATTGCGAGCTCCAAGTACTCGCACAATTTGACTACCCATTCCTCTTTAGTGGGTGTATTTTTACCTTTCCAGTGTTTTGCCACTATAACCCTTGCTGCTGACGTCGCATACATAAATAGCCTAGCTTTGTTTTTGGGAATATTATCTGAAACCATTCCTGGTAAAAATTCTTCCGGTTTCTTGCTAAATGTAGTTTTTATCAATCTCTTTATCTCTTCATAAATCATGTTCCAAAATCTTTGTATCTCTAGACAGGACCACCACATATGGTAGTATGTTCCTATGTTTCCTGTTTCCTGTTATTATTTCCTAGATATTAAAATATGCAGTCAAGGGGTCTGGAAACTAAGCCTGATGAGGAACGGTTGAAGGAGCTGGGTACGTTTAGCCTGAAGGAGATAGGAGAGCCACCTTCCGATATCTGAAGGGCTGTCGCGTGGAAGAGGGGGCAAGCTTGTTTTCTCCTGCTCTGGAGGGTAGGACTCGAACCCGTGGCTTCGAGATACACAAGGAAGGAGATTCCAACTAAATTATTTGGGAAAACTCTCTGGCAGTAAGAGCTGTTCAACCGTGGGACGGAGGTGGTGGACTCTCCTCCCTTGGAAGCCTTTAGGCAGAGGTTGGGCAGAAGGCCCTCTGTCATGGATGCTTTAGCTGAGATTCCTGCATTGCAAGGGGGTTGGGTTGGATGATCCCTGGGGGTCCCTTTCCAACTCTACCAATTCTGTGATTCTACTCCCAAGTCTATTTGAGACGCTTTGGTGTAAAAAGTGGCAAATAAAAATATATGTCAAGAAAGATGGTCGATTGTGCTCACTCAGTTTCCAGCTCTTCCTCCCAGCAATCCTAGGTCTTAACAGATAATTTGGACTATAATTCCCATGAGCCTGAGCCAACACAGCCAAGGCGGAGAACGACGGGAGCTGTGATGCAGAAGAAAGTCACTCAAGAGGTGCAGCGGTTGGGCAGAGGCTGATGGGCTTCCCGTAAATGAGCGGCAAGCTATTAAGCATCCAGAATTCTTTCCATACCCCACCCCAAATAAACCCCCCTGCTCCTCGGTCCAGTATATCTGAAGGAGCGTCTCCACCCCCATCGTTCTACCCGGACACTGAGGTCCAGCGCCGAGGGCCTTCTGGCGGTTCCCTCCCTGCGAGAAGTGAGGTTGCAGGGAACCAGACAGAGGGCCTTCTCGGTGGTGGCCCCCGCCCTGTGGAACGCCCTCCCGTCAGATGTCAAAGAGAACAACTACTACCAGACTTTTAGAAGACATCTGAAGGCAGCCCTCTTTAGGGAAGCTTTTAACGTTTGAGGCATTACTGCATTTTAATATATTTTGTTGGAAGCCGCCCCTCCGAGTGGCTGGGGAAGCCCAGCCAGATGGGCGGGGTATAAATAATAAATTATTATTATTATTCCTCAAAGGTACAAACCTTGTCGAATGCTTTCTGCTGCGAGCTGCACGACTTCAGGCACTCGTCGATGAAGAGGTTGAGGTATCTCTGCCGGATGTTGGTGGGGACCTTTGCCCCGAACTCCGTGGGGATCACTGGTCTTTTCAAAGTAGCACTCTGGGGAAGGGACAAGGAGGGGGAAGAGGAGAGATTCGCCTGAGGAATTCGGCCGACGCATCGCCCGCCCCTTTTCCCGACAGGCTACTGGGATCTGTGGGGCTCCGGCATGTGCAACTGGCCCGCGAGACTGGGAGACGTGGGATCAGATCCTCACGCTCGGTCATGTTGGGTGACCTTGGGGGGCTAAGCAGTCATCTTGGGCCCAGCCTACCTCGCAAGGCTGTTGTGAGGATGAAAAAGGGGCGGGGAGGAGAACCGTGGCCTACGAATGTACTGAACAAATACATGTGGAATGAAGGGGAGCTGAAGGCTCCCCGGACACTGAGGTCCAGCTCCGAGGGCCTTCTGGCAGTTCCCTCACTGTGAGAAGCCAAGTTACAGGGAACCAGGCAGAGGGCCTTCTCGGTGGTGGCACCCTCCCTGTGGAACGCCCTCCCACCAGATGTAAAAGAGAACAACTACTACCAAACTTTTAGAAGACATCTGAAGGCAGCCCTCTTTAGGGAAGCTTTTAATGTTTAATAGGTTATTAAACAAATAGAGTGGCTGTAGAAACCCAGCCAGATGGGCGGGGTATAAATAATAAATTATTATTATTACAGTGGTACCTCGCAAGACGAATGCCTCGCAAGACAAAAAAACTCGCTAGACGATAGGGTTTTTTGTTTTTTGAGCTGCTTCGCAAGATGATTTTCCCTATGGGCTTGCTTCGCAAGACGGAAACGTCTTGCAAGTTTGTTTCCTTTTTCTTAACGCCGTTAATACAGTTGCGACTTGACTTCAAGGAGCAACTCATAGAACGCGGTGTGGTAGCCTTTTTTGAGGTTTTTAAAGACTTTGGTGATTTTTGAAGCTTTTCCAAAACTTTCCCGACACCGTGCTTCGCAAGACGAAAAAAATCGCAAGACGGCAAAACTCGCGGAACGAATTAATTTCGTCTTGCGAGGCACCACTGTATTATTATTATTAAGGCACACAGGCACGGTTGAGATACTGGACTTTGCCGCACAAGGGCTAAAGTGATTTCCAACAGGGTTTGAAAAAACAACTGCCTTCTAGGCTCCAGCCTGGACAAAGGTGAGGTGAGGATGGGGACTGTGGTTTGGCAACCTCAGAAAGCGCTGCCAGACAGTCCCTCTCCTGACCTAAGGAGCATCTCCACCCTCACCGTTCAACTCGGACCACGGGGTCCAGCTCCGAGGGCCTTCTGGCAGTCCCCTCCCAGCGAGAAGAGAGGTTGTGCAGGGAGCCAGGCAGAGGTCACACAGCCTGGGAGTCATTTTGGACTCCCGGCTGTCCATGCAGGTGCAGGTCAAATCTGTGTCCAGGGCAGCTGTCTCCCAGCTCCATCTGAGACCCTCCCTGCCCGCAGACTGTCTGGCCAGAGCGGTGCATGCTCTGGTTATCTCCCGCTTGGACTACTGCCATGCGCTCTACGTGGGGCTCCCTTTGAAGGTGACCCGGAAACTGCAACTAATCCAGAATGCGGCAGCCAGACTGGGGACTGGGAGCGGCTGCCGAGACCATATAACACCGGTCCTAAAGGATCTCCACTGGCTCCCAGTACGTTTCCTAGCACAATTCAAAGTGTTGGTGCTGACCTTGAAAGCCCTATTCTCACCTCACTACTTCCAACGATGCCTATCTACAATTCTATGTAACCCAGCGCATTTCACAACCCATCTCTGACAGAAGCCCGGGCAAGACACAGAAAACAGTCTGCCCTCCGCGTTCTGCGTGCTCCCTTGTGAAGCAATTCTGGGGGGGCAGGCAGTGGAGAGAATCTGTACCTGCAGTGTGGGAGCGTGGGCTATCCTTTTGGGGACGTTCGTGTTGGTCGTCTTGGACGCCATCCCGGCGAGCGTGCGGGCTTTCAGGGACAGGGCTTCGGCCCCGTTGGAAGACCCCTTGCTCCCGGGCGAAGCCGTTTTCTTGAGGCCTCCTAGGGCTGGGAACACATGGGGATGGGGGACAAGCAAGAAGAAAACAAGATAAACCTAACAGGGCAACATCTAGAGCTAAACCCATACAGTGGTACCTTGGTTCTCAAACTTAATCCGTTCCGCAAATTCCATTCGAAAACCAAGGCGTTCCAAAACCAAAGCTCGCTTTCCAGTTGAAAGTAATGCAAAATGGATTAATCCGTTCCAGACTTTTAAAAACAACCCCTAAAACAGCAATTTAGCATGAATTTTACTATCTAACCAGACCACTGATCCATAAAATGAAAGCAATAAACAGTATACTGCAGTCACACAATCAATCAATCAATCCATCGGTAGCCGTGGGCCGGTCCACCGTCCTTCAGACCTTGTGGGGGACCGGACTATATTTTGGGGGGGGAAATGAACGAATTCCTATGCCCCACAAATAACCCAGAGATGCATTCTAAATCAAAGGACACATTCTACTCATGTAAAAACATGCTGATTCCTGGATCGACCACGGGCCGGATTGAGAAGTCGATTGGGCCGCATCCGGCTCACGGGCCTTAGTTTGCCTACCCCTGGGTTAAAACATGGGCAGGATTTTAACCACACTTGTAAAGTATGGATAATTTGGAAGGATAAAAATTTGGGTAAGTGTTGATATGAAGTTGTAAATATTATCGTTAGGACCCAGGGAAGGGAGATGTGCGGAAGTCAGGAGATTCAGAGCAATCTCGATAGTTGGATCTTGAATTTTTTGTTGTTTTATGATTATACTTTTTAAAATCAAATAATAATAAAAAACGAGAGAGGAACACAAAACTTTTCTCTATGCATCCCGCCCCCCTGCAATTTTGGAAACTTCCATAATGTCTCCTTCGGGGAGTAGAGGCGCCTGACTAGTTATCGGCTGCCATGCCGAGAGAGATAACTACGCAGCGATTTATGATACCCAGGGCGAAGATCCTGGTGACATACTCTCTCCCTGTTCAGACAGGGAGATTAAATGGGATTCGCCTCCTATGCTCTCAAGGAGCCGTTCGTCACACCGGAGGCAGAAGCTGTTTTCGGATACGGAGGACTATCTCATAGTGAGAGTGACCGCCATCGCGGACAGACACTGCAAAATAACCATCAAGGTTCGCCCCCTTAGGGCATCAGGTCAGCAAAACCTCCCTCCTTTTAACTTTTTTTGAGACTGGAACTAATTACAACTGAAGCGATATCCCTGCAGATTCCCGTATTTTTCACCTATAAAATGCACCAGACCACAAGATGCACCTAGTTTTTGGAGGAGGAAAACAAGGAAAAAAATATTCTGAATCTCAGAAGCCAGAACAGCAAGAGGGATCGCTGCGCAGCGAAAGCAGCAATCCCTCTTGCTGTTCTGGCTTCTGGGATAGCTGCGCAGCCTGCATTCGCTCCATAAGACACACACACATTTCCCCTTACTTTTTAGGAGGGAAAAAGTGAGTCTTATAGAGCAAAAAATATGGTAATTCTCACCCGCAACGCAAATTGGCTGCTGGCGTAAAGACGAGGCGTTAATTTTAACAGGCAAGGAAAAAGAAAGCAAAGAAAAAAGCTTATCCTGTTTCTCTGTAATTAACGAAAGTTCACACCACGGATGAGGTCGCTCCTGCTTCTTAAAAAATAATAATAATAATCGTTTTATATTACTCTTACCTCTCTGTCCTGTCCGTGTGGCGTCGGCTGTAAAAGTGAAACTGGAAACAGCGTGGGAATGGAATGCAATGTTTACTTAAACTGGCGCAAGATAAGGGGGAAGACGAACAGAACCCAACGCGGCAAAGGGAGTGCGGAAAACCCCACTGATTGTTGGCATCAGTGGGACGATTATTGGGTGAGCAATTGGGAGAGATCAGGGCTGAGGTGGGCAGAGTGGAGCTAGAGTGGATCCCGCAGATCCCATCAGGGCACTCCGCATTTTCTTAAGGAAACATTAAACAGTTGCAATCACTTTGAATCTTAAGACGGGGGTGTCCTCCCAAAACATGTGTTAGGTAAAAGGTAAAGAGACCCCTGACCATTAGGTCCAGTTGTGACCGACTCTGGGGTTGCGGCGCTCATCTCGCTTTACTGGCCGAGGGAGCCGGCATACAGCTTCTGGGTCATGTGGCCAGCAGGACTAAGCCACTTCTGGCGAACCAGAGCAGCGCATGGAAACGCCGTTTACCTTCCCGCCGGAGCGGTACCTATATCTACCTGCACTTTGACGTGCTTTCGAACTGCTAGGTTGTCAGGAGCAGGGACCGAGCAACGGGAGCTCACCCCGTCATTGCGGGGATTCGAACCGCCGACCTTCTGATTGGCAAGCCCTAGGCTCTGTGGTTTAACCCACAGGCAAAATTACAACAAAAATCACAAACATTGAATCCAAAATAAAACAGTACAAACAAGCAAAACAAAACATGAGGGAGGAAAACAAAACAAAAAACAAAAACACACATCTACAAATAAAACCATATCATCATTCTAATCGTTACGTACGTATACACATATTGACTTCCTTCCTTTGTTCTAAGACCTTGAAATTTTTACTCTTTCTAAATTGTTGTGTCTAATGTAGATTGTTGACAGGAGCAGGGACGAAGCAACGGGAGGTAACCCCGTCGCAGGGATTCGAACCACCAACCTTCTGATCGGCAAGTCCTAGGCTCTGTGGTTTATCCCACAGTGAAGGTAAACAGCGTTTCCGTGCGCTGCTCTGGCTCGCCAGAAGTGGCTCCGTCCTGCTGGCCACATGACCCGGAAGCTGTACGCCGGCTCCCTCGGCCAGTAAAGCGAGATGAGCACCGCAACCCCAGAGTCGGCCACGACTGGACCTAATGTATTGTATTTTTGGTTTCTATGGAAGCCGCCCAGAGTGTCTGGGGAAACCCAGCCAGATGGGCGGGGTACAAATAATAAATTATTATTATTGTATTATTATTATAATGGTCAGGGGTCCCTTTACCTTAATGTAGATTACCTCTATCTTTATACTTTTTGCAGCATTCTTCTCTTTCTTTAACTCTGAAGGGCACTCCACATTTTAAGGAAACACAGAACAGTCGCCATCACTTCGAAGCTTAACATGGGGGTGTCCTCCCAAAGCATGTGTGACCATTACACAAACAAAAAACAAAACACCATGCTCTACCAGATGTTGAAATAGGCCTGTCACTCAGAAAGGAATAATAATAATAATAATAATAATAATAAATTTTATTTATATCCCGCCCTCCCCAGCCAAAGCCGGGCTCAGGGCGGCTAACAACACTATAAAAACATTATAAAAATTAATTAAAATCAAAATTGATGGCAACCATAAACTAAAGTTTTGTAAAGATTGCCAAAGGAGGGAGTCAGGCTGCGCCCTGACCAAAGGCCTGGTGGAACAGCTCTGTCTTGCAGGCCCTGCGGAAAGATGTCAAGTCCTGCAGGGCCCTGGTCTCTTGGGACAGAGCGTTCCACCAAGTCGGGGCCAGCACTGAAAAAGCCCTGGCTCTGGTTGAGGCCAGCCTAACCTTTCTGTGGGCTGGGACCTTCAGGATGTTTTTGTTTGAAGACTGTAAGGTCCTCCGTGGGACATACTGGGAGAGGCGGTCCCGTAGGTACGAGGGTCCTAGGCTTTGAAGGTTAAAACCAGCACCTTAAACCTGATCCTGTACTCCACCGGGAGCCAGTGCAGCTGGTATAGCACCGGCTTGTAGCAGATTCCCCACCCCTTGTAGCAGAGAAGCAGAAGCACTCGCTTACCGCACTTGGACACTGCAGGAAGAGCTGGGTTGGGCACGTGAGCAATCCTCTTCTTCTCCCCTTTGTGTATCGCCACGGAGGCTCTCGGGGGTGCCGGAGACGGCCGCGTGGGGGGCAGCTGCCGGGCCAGCTGGGCCGCCTGCTTCTGGGCCAGCTGGATCCGCTGGTAGCACACCTCTTGGGCCGTCGGGGGCCGGTACGGGCGGAAGACGGGCTTGGTCGGGGCCTCAGCCTGCGTGGAGAGGAAGGGGGTTGGTTGGCACCGACAAGACCGAGGCCAGAGTTTGAGCCAATTATAAAGGGAGGGGCAGGAAGGTCAGCCCCACCCATTTAATGATCCAGAGTGATCCATGCGACGGTCACCTCCAGGCTTGACTACTGTAATTCGCTCTACGCGGGGCTGCCCTTGAAGCTGCCCCAGAAACTCCAGCGGGTGCAGGATGCTGCAGCAAGGCTCCTCACGGGGTCTCTGCCATGGGAGCATATTCACCCAGTGCTTTTCAAACTGCACTGGCTCCCGGTGGAGTACAGGGTCAGATTTAAGGTGCTGGTTTTGACCTTTAAAGCCCTTCACGGCCTAGGACCCTCGTACCTACGGGACCGCCTCTCCTGGTATGCCCCACGGAGAGCCTCAAGGTCCATAAATAGCAACACCCTAGTGGTCCCGGGCCCTAAGGAAGTCAGATTAGCCTCAACCAGAGCCAGGGCCTTTTCAACACTGGCCCCGGCCTGGTGGAACGCTCTGCCTCATGAGACCAGGGCTCTGCAGGATCTGATTTCTTTCCGCAGGGCCTGTAAGACAGAGTTGTTCCGCCTGGCCTTTGGCTTGGAGCCAATTTGATTCCCTCCCCCTCTTTCTTTTTTCCTTTCTCCTCCTGTGATGAGGCTGCATTTTAACATTTTAATGTTTCGATATTTTAATGTTGTATTTTATTCTTTTTTTAAAGTTGTATTCATTCAACTTGTTTTTATTATTGCTTGTTAGCTGCCCTGAGCCCGGCCTTGGCTGGGGAGGGCGGGGTATAAATAAAAATTATTATTATTATTATTATTATTATTATTATATATGCAAAATGTGCCTGGCTAAATTTGCACAGGGCTCTAGATGTCCGGGGACTCCACCTCCCATCAGCCACTGGGGACAGAGGATGGGCTTTGTAGTGCAGGGTTAGGCAACCTAAGTGGGGTTAAAATCCTGTCCATGTTTTAACGCAGGGGTAGGCAACCTAAGGCCTGTGGGCCGGATGTGGCCCAATCGCCTTCTCAATCCGGCCCGCGGATGGTCCGGGAATCAGCGTGTTTTGACATGAGTAGAATGTGTGCTTTTATTTAAAATGCATCTCTGGGTTGTTTGTGGGGCCTGCCTGGTGTTTTTACATGAGCAGAATGTGTCCTTTTATTTAAAATGCATCTCTGGGTTATTTGTGGGGCCTGCCTGGTGTTTTTACATGAGCAGAATGTGTCCTTTTATTTAAAATGCATCTCTGGGTTATTTGTGGGGCCTGCCTGGTGTTTTGACATGAGCAGAATGTGTCCTTTTATTTAAAATGCATCTCTGGGTTATTTGTGGGGCATAGGAATTCGTTCATTCCCCCCCAAAAAAAATATAGTCCAGCCCCCCACATGGTCTGAGGGACGGTGGACCGGCCCACGGCTGAAAAAGGTTGCTGTCCCCTGTTGTAGTGGGATGCGATCCGGCAAGCGCCACATGGGCTACACCCAGTACACAGCAAGGCCGCCTTTGTTCTCTCCCCATGGCCTGCCTCAAGCCCATTGCGAGGTAGTCCGGGTACAGCGGTGCTAAGGAACAGCGAAATGTTTGAGCTTTGCCATTTCCAACTCATTTCACCCCTGTCCCTTATCTCTCTGTTAGATCTGGGGAGGGGGGGGACGACGACTAATGGATGGTTGGGCGAAAAGCACAAGACATTATTTGCGCTGACCAGACCTTACTTGTCAAAACAAAGCTTTCGTGGCAAGGCAGGGAGAAAAAGGGGTCAGCTCACACCTCGCAAACATCGGGCCATTAAGAGCTCTCTGATTTCGTTTCACGGGGTGAAAAACAAAGCCCTCCAGAGCGGAAAATTCCAGTAAAGAGAAACCGGGGAGGGAGGAGAAAACAGATGGAGATTCCACAGTAGCGAGGGTGTCGTTGCACCACAAATCCCAGCATCCGTGGCCACTGGGGGCTGATGGGACTTGGAGTCCAAAGACATCGGGAGGGCCAAAGGTTTGCTGCCCACCCCTGATCTAAGAAGATGTGTTCCCCTCTCTCAGGAAGGGAACCTACGGCCTTCTGCGCATTGCTGGACTCTCTCGTTGTCTGTGACCATTGGGCTATGCTGCCCTGAGGCTGACGGCAGTCTGAGACCCGATGACGACATTCAGAACCCCAGCAAATCTGAATACTCAGAGCAGGGTGGAGAAAAATCAATGTTGTTTTTTAAAAAGAAAAAGAAAATTCAGATTTTTTAATTATTTAAATCGGATTTTTTAAAATTTAAATCAGATTTTTAAAATTTAAATCAGATTTTTAAAATAAAATGCTTTCGGAGGAAAAATCCTGCTAAAGATTTGCTATTTTAGTCCAATAAGGAAATAAGGATTTGTTTTCCATTTTTCATGTGTACTAAAACTCCCTCCAAGCTTTTCGTTTTGTTTTTAATTGTTTAACCACATCAGTTAACAAACATGGATACGTATGCTACGATGTTACTGTCTTAGTTAAATGAATCGTTCAAACTGTTGCTAAGGAAATGATCTGTTTTTCTCCTGGCAATAAAGCACAGCAGAAAAGTTGCCCAAATATAAGCAGTTAACTTATAAAAACCTCACAACAATTTCATAACGATCTGTACTTCTAACAGTAGAGCCAAATCAGTAATTCTTGATATAACCATAAAAACTACTCTGAAAATGTATAATTCCAAAATGTATGTCTATTTCAGCAGCGGTATCGTAAAAGCCCGTTTTCGTAAGGCGGCGGATTTAAGCTTCGACTTTTCGCGGTCGGAATTTGGAGGGGGGTGGGAAGAGTGAGGTTTACATTCAGGCCAATACGGTAAACCCGGTATCTTTGGCCATGATCCGGCTGCTGCTAAGGGTTTTCTGATGCTCTCGCTCTCCCCTGCTATCCACTTACGTTCCCTGGCTTCGTCGCGTGGGAGATCCTTCGCTTCTGGCCAGGAAAGAGCGTGGTTAGACAGTCTTCGGCCAGCTTTTCCTCGGACCCTTCCTCTTTCGACGGCTGATGGGGGGTGGGGAGAGAGAGAGAGAGAGAGAGAGAGGGAGGCAGGGGATAAAAAGAGAGAGGGTCAACGAAAGGGAACGACTGCTTTCTGCTCCACCACCGTTTGCATATTTTGCTGGGAAGCGCAAACAGAAGCGAAAGCGAAACGAAGAAGATTTGTGGGGCGGTAAGTCACTTTGCAGAAGCAATTGCACCGGGATCAGCAACCTTTTCCAGCTGTGGGCCGGTCCACCGTCCCTCAGACCATGTGGGGGGCCGGACTATACAGTGGTACCTCGGGTTAAGTACTTACCGTATTTTTCGTCCTATAGGGCACACCGGCCCATAGGACGCACCTCGTTTTTTGGGGGGGGAAATGAATTTAAAAAAATTATTCCCCCCCCGCCGCCGCGGCTGCCGCCCCAAGCCTTGTGCACACCTGCCCGAAGCACGGGGCACCCTCCAGAGGGCTCCCCGTGCTTCGGGCGACAGGCTGCCGCCCCAAGCCTCGCGCGCTCGGCGGGAACTCCCACCGGGCTTGCAAGGCTTGCTGATAGCTTCCTGAAGCCTGGAGAGCGAGAGGGGTCGGTGCGCACCGATGCCTCTCGCTCTCCAGGCTTCAGCGAAAGCCTGCATTCGCCCCATAGGACGCACACACATTTCCCCTTCATTTTTGGAGGGGAAAAAGTGCGTCCTATGGGGCGAAAAATACGGTAATATGTTCCAGAGGTCTGTACTTAACCTGAAACTGTTCTTAACCTGAAGCACCACTTTAGCTAATGGGGCCTCCCGTTGCTGCCGCCGGAGCACGATTTCTGTTCTCATCCTGAAGCAAAGTTCTTAACCTGAAGCACTATTTCTGGGTTAGCGGAGTCTGTAACCTGAAGCGTATGTAACCTGAGGTACCACTGTATTTTTTGGGGAAAAAATTGAACGAATTCCTATACCCCATAAATAACCCAGAGGTATGTTTTAAATAAAAGGACACATTCTACTCGTGTAAAAACACGCTGGTTCCCGGACCGTCCGAGGGCCAGATTGAGAAGGCAATTGGGCCGGATCCAGCCCCCGGGCCAGAGGTTGCCTACCCATGCCCTTGCGTGACAAACTGGAAGCTGCTTTCTCAGAAAGCCCCGCCGCGCAGGACGGTCCTCACCTTGCAACCTCCTGGCCTGCAGTTGCAGTTGAAACCTTCACCTGGTTATAAATATTAAGATGATACCAGCAAGAATGAGTCTCTCTGTAAAATAACGTTTTAAATCAAGTCTTACTGACTAGTGATTTAAGTCAAATCCACCATGATGCTCAGTGCTACTATTTCTGTGATAAATCAGCCTTAGCCTTGAAAAGGCTGTGGGTAGTTCAGGCAGTACAGCACGCGACTCTTAATCCAAGGGTAATGAGTTTGAATCCCACCTTGGCCGAAAGATTCCTACATTGCATGGGGTACAGCTAGGTGACCCTGGTGACCCGTTCCAACTCTTAAAAATTATATGATTCTGATTCTACAAAAGGGTCCGAGCAAATGGGTATTGGCCACAGAAACACCTCCCGTTTTTACGTTTCACTCGGAATAGCTAAACTCAAAAGAATTAAGGGAGTGCGACCCCGCCACAAAGCAGCCTCACCTGGGTTAAGTTGGAGCGGAGCCAGAGGGGCTTTCTTCCCAACCTAAAGGTAAAGGTAAAGGGACCCCTGACCGTTAGGTCCAGACATGGCCGACTCTGGGGTTGTGGCGCTCATCTCGCTTTATTGGCCAAGGGAGCCGGCGTACAGCTTCCGGATCATGTGGCCAGCAGGACTAAGCCGCTTCTGGCGAACCAGAGCAGCGCACGGAAACGCCATTTACCTTCCCGCCGGAGTGGTACCTATTTATCTACTTGCACTTTGACTTGCTTTCGAACCGCTGGGTTGGCAGGAGCAGTGACAGAGCAACGGGAGCTCACCCCATCCCGGGGATTCGAACCACCGACCTTCTGATTGGCAAGTCCTAGGCTCTTTGGTTTAACCCACAGCGCCACCCGTGTACCCTTCTCAACCTACCTACCCCCAAACCTCTTACCCGCTTCCCCAGCCTGCCTTTGTCTTCTGTCTTGACGTCGGTCGACTCGTTAAAAATCCGAAGGCACTCCTCCATCGGGTCGGACTCGAAGTCCACATCCCTCTCCAGGACTGAATAGTCGAGCTCGTCGGAAGAGGAAGACGAGGAGGAGGAAGGAGGAGGAGGAGCAGCTTTGGGCGCCTTAGGGCGCTTCGCCACCCCGTTGTCCCGGGGCGGAAGAAAGCAGCCGTCGTTGTCTCGGTCCGAATCCGAGCTGACGTCCGGGAAGGCCATGGGGTGAGGCTGCCCCGCTTGCCCCTCGTCCCCGCTCTCATCCCCGAAGAGGTCAGCGTGGCTCAGAGCCCGCCGTTTCGCCTTGCACTTGGCTCCGGGGCTCTCCGTGGGACCCTTCGAGGTGGGCCGCTTCCCCTGCTTGTCTTTACGTTCAGCCTGCGAAGCCTCGGCCTTGGGTCTCAAGACCCCGGGCGGGTTCAGCTTGCCATGTTTCTTCCCGCTACCCACCTTCTCTGCTCTGGGGCCTTGCGGGACCTTCTTGCACGTGCCGGAGCTCCCCGCTTTTGCAGCCTTGGGGGGTTCGTCCTGCTTCCTCGAGCACCCGTCGGCGTGGGGCTTGCCGCGCTTCTCCTTACTCCTCTCTCCATTCCTGCGCTGAGCCTTCGCTTCCGCCTTGTCCTTGTCCGCAGCCTTGCCACGCTCCCTCTTGCCGTCCGCCGCGTGGCCGCCAACGGCCTTCTTTTTCACCTTCTCCTTCGGGCCCCCCTTGCCCTCGCTCGTGTCCCTTTTGGGGGGCACCTTGGCCAACCTTTCGCCCTCCTCCGGCGAGTCCTTGATGCCGCCCTCGATGTCCCCCATATCGTACTGCACCGCCGTCTCCTTCATTTGCCGAGAACGGGAATCGGCCCGCGGGGACCCCTTCCCGTCTGCGGGCTTGCTTCCCAGACCCCCTTTCGGTTTCGGAGGGAAGACGGGAGCCGCTTCGCACTCCTCTTCCGAGTCGGAGAACCTGGCGTCCGGCTCGGGGCCGCTCCCTGCGTCGCAGTGCTTCTTGGGAGAAGGCGAATACCCCTCCTCTGGGTCGGCCTCCCTTTTCCTCTTGGCCCCTCTCTGCTCTTTGGCTTTGCTCAGGAGCCGGGCGGAGTAATTCGAAAGAGGGTCATATTCCAAGTCCGTGGACGGCTTGGAGTTGTCCAGGGTGTACTTGCTCTTGGCCACGGCGCAACTGTACTTCTTGGGCTGGGTGACCACCGTGGGGACGTACTCCAGCGAGCTGCCCTTGCCTTTTGCCTTGTCGAAGGAATCTAAGGTGTACTTAGTGGAGCGGCTAGGAGTGGCCACCGCAAGAGGGGTGGGATTGTAGTCGGCCGTGCCGCCCGTGCTGTAGCCCCCGGGGTTATATTCCAAGGCAGCGAATGACTTGGGTGCTGCTGACCCAGAGGCCTTGGAGACCAGCGACGGGGGCTCGGAAGAGCCGTACTCCTTCGCCGTCCCCAAGAGCTCCTCGTACTTCTTTTGCTCTCGCTCGACTTCGTTCTTGACGGCCTCGATGGCCTTGTTGACCAGCTCGAGCTCCAGGATGCCTGGCGCCGCCTCGGCGATCTCCTCCAAGGAGCCATTGCGGCTCTGCAACACGGGCTTGGGAAGCTCCGGGTTGTAAGGGTCATAGCCGCACCCTGCAGGGGGGAAAGAGGAAAGGAAAAAGTTACGACTTAGCATCTTTCTGATAATTCCCATCTAATTTTAAAAATAAAATGTATAATCCACCAGACTGCATCAGCGATGCATCAACCATTGGCATGGCAAGGACCCTGTGTTAGAAACTCAGATACAGTGGTACCTCAGGTACTTAATTCGTTCCGGAGGTCCGTTCTTAACCTGAAACTGTTCTTAACCTGAGGTACCACTTTAGCTAATGGGGCCTCCCGCTGCCACTGCACCGATTTCTGTTCTCATCCTGAAGCAAAGTTCTTAACCAGAGGTACTATTTCTGGGTTAGCGGAGTCTGTAACCTGAAGCGTCTGTAACCCGAGGTACCGCTGTATATATCAGCTAGGTGCCAAATGGCTCCTTAAGCCAAGGTTATAGTGGCCAAAATGGAATGTCGTTTTGGGGCGAGAAGGCTCAAAAGTCGGACAGACTTTGATTTTCATCTGGCTAGTTCAGAAGACAACCCTGAGCTAGTTTAAGAGCTCTGAGAACTTTATGAAGGAAAGTCCCTTGATCCAGGGGCAGTCGACATCTATATTGGCCTATTCCCATCTTTTTCTTAATGGTGACACGGACCATTCCTAACGTAGGGATATTCCGCACAACTGTCAGCAGGGAGGAAACGAAGACAAGCGACAACAATTTGCTATAACGCCGTTCGCTGCTCCTGCTCAGGCTGCCCAGAAAAAGCATTTTGGTTCCTGAGATTCATTCCGATTGTGCAAGTAAAATATAACTGGCAGAATTCTGCAGGATGAGGCGTTAGTGTGTGAAAACAGTCACGATCCAACGATCCCCAGGCATCTTCACTTGGTTGCAATTGGCCCATAAAAGGTAAAGGTAAAGGGACCATTAGGTCCAGTCGTGGCCGACTCTGGGGTTGCGGCGCTCATCTCGCTTTACTGGCCGAGGGAGCCGGCGTACAGCTTCCGGGTCATGTGGCCAGCATGACTAAGCCGCTTCTGGCGAACCAGAGCAGCGCATGGAAACGCCGTTTACCTTCCCACCAGAGCGGTATCTGTTTATCTACTTGCACCTTTGACGTGCTTTCGAACTGCTAGGTGGGCAGGAGCAGGGATCAAGCAACGGGAGCTCACCCCGTCATTGCGGGGATTCGAGCCGCCGACCTTCTGATCAGCAAGTCATAGGCTCTGTGGTTTAACCCACAGCGCCACCCGCGTGGTCAAGTGGCCAATAGCCAGGTTCAAAATGAGCCTGGGGCCTGGCAAATTTCAAAGACTGCCGGAGAGCGACTGCTGTCAAGCCAGTACAGATTATGTATCTTTTAATTTAAAAAGCAGAGCACGAACACATGTTTTTATTGGTTTTTCAGAGCAATATAATACAGATGGTATTGGACCAGAGGGTGAGAGTTCTGGCAGGGTATTACCGATGAGCCCATCACAGCTACTCCCCCCATTTTGTGGGGACTGTTGCTAGCTGGAAATAACCTCCCTGCCTTAGCTAGGCAGACATAATCTCTGAGAAAAAGGGACCAAAAGGAGGAAACTGAAGTACTACCTTGCCTTAGCCAAACTAGAAGTGGCGGGGAAAGGCTTTTCAGAACAATTGCCCAATACAAAGACTTCTAGGAAAGGAACTATTGCCCAAGAAGGCTCTGTTTTTTAATCAGTTTCTTAAGCCGGTCGCCTGAAGAGCAGAGATAAGCCCACTTTCCGTGAAGCTCGCTTACAGAAGCCACTCCAGAAACGAAGAGATATAAATCTCCCGCCACCACAAGCCACTCCGGCCAAACTTGCGGAGTCAACCTATTCCTGGAAACGGCTCTTCATCGAGAACTAACAGAAATGTCAAATGCGTTCGAGGTTTTGAAAAGGAGTGTGTCTTTGCCAGGGTAGCGCAGATGATCTCCCCACGCTGCTGTGCTGCCTTTTAGAGCTTGCCGGACTCGATCCCAAAGCCACAGGTTCCCCATCTCTGATCTCACAGAATTGCAGAGGCGAAAGGGGCCTCCCAGGGGCCATCCAGCTGAACCCCCCAAAATGCCAGGATCACAGCTGAAGCATCCTGTGACGGGCAGCTTAAAAACCTCCAACTTTCCGAAGCAGCCCGTTCCACTCTTGCCGCCAGAAAGCTCTTCCTAATGTTTCGTCGGAATCTCCTTTCTTGAGTATCAGGAAACAAGCTAAGAAGACGCGAGGATGCCTCTGTTTACAAGAGGTGCTCCTGTCCTGAGATGAGGGTCAGGGAAAACTTCTATCCCCCCCCCCCCCGATGATGCTTGGACTCCCAATTCCCATCAGCCCACACGGCCAATGGTCAGGAATTGTGGGACTTGCAGTCTAGCAACATTGGGGGGTGGGAGGTGTTGGCCAGCGCTGAATCTTGCAAAGGGGGGGTCAGGGACCATCATAAGTTGCAGCAGCTCAGGA
Organism: Podarcis pityusensis; assembly: GCF_964106645.2. Taxonomy (NCBI): domain Eukaryota; kingdom Metazoa; phylum Chordata; class Lepidosauria; order Squamata; family Lacertidae; genus Podarcis; species Podarcis pityusensis. The sequence continues at coordinate 1,940,665 of NC_138043.1, forward strand.
AACATTACTGAAAAATGGAACTGAAAGACTATTTTGACCTCCGCCCCCCCCCCTTTACATACAAAACAGAGTTTCACCCCTGTGAAATTTGTCTCGAAAGAAAAGACAGAAATGAGGCGATGAGTTTCTGGACACCTGCAGTTCAAAGCTTAACCCAACTTGTCTTATAATTAGCAGGGAGAGACCATCGCGGGCAACGGATGTTTGAAAATTTGCCAATTCCCCCACGCAACGCTCTGAGTCATTTCAGCACCCTATTTAAGGGCAATTAAAAGCAAAACAAAAACGAAGCTCTTCTTTCTAATGAAGGACATGGAGAACAGCGGCTTCGTCCCAGCAAGACGGTGAAACAGATAACTGCAAAGGCCGTTTGCTAATTTCCTCTCCCACCTTTCTTCGTGACTTGGGTAATTCAAGGCTGCCTCTTCAGCAGGTTAAAAGCGCAACATATACAGGTGATTCAGGAAAAATAGCTTGGTGGGAAGAGCACACACTCTCCACGCAAAAAATTAAAATAAAATAAGTGCCAGGTTCAAATCCTGGATTCTCCAGGGACAGACTCCCTGCCTGAAAACCTGGACAGCAGCTGCCAGTCCGTGTAGACAACACTAATCCGGATGATCAGTGGCGTAAGTCACCTTCCGATATTCATATTTAAAGAAGCCATTTCTTTAGGCGAAAGCCTGTAGCTCAGTGGGACAGCGTGCAGAAGGTTCTGGGTTCAATTCCCAGCATCTCTGGGTAGGGGAAAAAAGCTCCTTTTTGTGAGACCGGCCGGTATAGGGTAGTATACAAATTTAATATTAATAACCTTGGAGGTTCTGTCAGTTAGCACAGGCGACAATAGATGAACAGCCTGACCAGGAAGCTTCCTACATAAGCCTTCAAGGAAACAGCATGATAATACCAACACATACCATATTTTCCGCTCTCTAAGACGCACCAGACCACAAGATGCACCTAGTTTTTGGAGGAGGAAAACAAGAAAAAAAAATATTCTGGATCTCAGAAGCCAGAACAGCAAGAGGGATCGCTGCGCAGCGAAAGCATCAATCCCTCTCGCTGTTCTGGCTTCTGGGATAGCTGCGCAGCCTGCATTCGCTCCATAAGACGCACACACAGTTCCCCTTACTTTCCAGGAGGGAAAAAGTGAGTCTTATAGAGCAAAAAATACGGTACTTTGCAAGCAATGCTTTGCACACTAAGTTATCTTCCACATGACTCAGGGACCCCGATCTCTGCCCTAGACCCTGCAAAGACACGGCTCCCGACAGAACGAGCTTCCCTGCTCTGTTATTTCGATATGGTTTAAGGCAGGTTGTCGTGCTCTTAAAAGTAACCCGTCCAAAACCAAATTGAGGGAGGGAGCCACGGAAGAAGAAACCAATAGTTTTAGGACAATTCCTATGCTTTTCTTTCCCGTTGGTTCCCCTTCGAACAAAGGGATTGATTTTTCAATGGTGTTTCGAGCACACACCCCCAATTTTTTTTTTTAAATTTTGATGATTACACTATGTAAGGATCAAAGGTCACTTAAGACCCAGGTAAAATGAACTGGGGGGGGGTGAGAATACTCTTTCCAGGTATCAAGGGTCCAAGTTGACCCCAACAGCGTGAAAAATTGCACTTCACAATGCAATTGCTACTTAATCCAGCCGTTAAGAGTAGGGAACATTAAACATTCAGTACTTTAAATAAAAAACACACCTCCAGGAGATTTAAGTCAACACTGGATTAATTATCAAATGCAGTCTACCCCCACCAGTTTAAAACCCTCTCTGTGGGCATGTATTTGACCCAATGCGCTGGACCATAAAGAAGGCTGATCGCCGAAGAATTGATGCTTTTGAATTCTGGTGCTGGAGGAGACTCTGGAGAGTCCCATGGACTGCAAGAAGATCAAACATATCCATTCTGAAGGAAATCAGCCCTGAGTGCTCACTGGAAGGACAGATCCTGAAGCTGAGGCTCCAAGACTTTGGCCACCTCATGCGAAGAGAAGACTCCCTGGAAAAGAACCTGATGTTGGGAAAGATGGAGGGCGCAAGGAGAAGGGGATGAGATGGTGGGACAGTGTTCTTGAAGCTACCAGCATGAGTTTGACCAAACTGCGGGAGACAGTGGAAGACAGGAATGCCTGGCGTGCTCTGGTCCAGGGGGTCACGAAGAGGCGGACACGACTAAACAACAACAGCTATATATATATAGATAGATAGATAGATATAGATATATAGATATAGATATAGATGATATAGATATATAGATATAGATATAAATGATATAGATATAGATATATATATATAGATATAGATGATATAGATTAGATATAGATATAGATGATATAGATACAGATATAGATATAGATATATAGATCTAGATATATAGCACAGGAAAGCTTAGATGAAAACAAAGGATTTCAAGAATGCTTCACAGGTAAGTAGCAGAGAGCGAAGGGTTACACAGCCTACATACAAATTCACCAGCCGCATTGTAGGCTATTCGCCTGGAAGATAGCGTGCCTCACCTCCAGAGAGCGGCCAATAATAGCAATCTTTTTTTACCTGGCACCCCAAAGAAAGAACACCAAGGATAGCAGGATTCCATCTTTTTTTTAAAAAAAAATATTTTACCTGGGCTCTCGTGCGTTAGCAAGGAACGGAGGTATTTGTTCATGCTTTCAACTCTTATTTTAACGTCTCCTTTGCAGGCGAGGACGTCGGCAGTCATGACTGCCCTAACTCCTGTGGCAGCAGAGATATATCAGAGGGTGGAGGAAACTGGTCACAGGTCCCAGTTTCGCAGACTCGCATGGCTTTTAAAGAGACACTGCCCTCTTTTAGGTTTTCTGATGTTTAACTTTCCCACGAGCCTCCAGAGACCCCACAGTGCAGGTAAAACATGAAGCCCCCCCCCACCTTTTTCAGATTGGGAGATTCCCTAACTGAAAGCGTTAAGCTTATTCATTTGCCAAGGCCAGTGCTTTTTTTTTCTTTTAAAAAAATGTTTAGGGGTACTCTCATATTCCTACTCGTATTGAAATACCGCCCCTCAATGAGGCCAAACTTAGATTCACAAAATGTTCAGGGGGTATGCGTACCCTTGCGTACGCATAGAATATACCTCATTATAGATAGAGGGGAGCGCAAGAGCCCCTGAGCATACACAGAGCACAATAGACAGATAAAGATAGAAATATTGAAATATCTAGTTATAGATAAGATAGATACAAAGATAGGAGTGCAAGAGCCCCTGAGCTTACACAGAGCACGATAGATAGATAGGCAGATAGATATAGATAACAATATATAGAAGTATCTAGTTATGCTGTAGATAGATACATACATAGATAGACAGGAGTGCCAGAGGCCCTGAGCATACACAGAGCACAATAGACAGACAGATAGAAAGATAATGATATACAGATATGCCTAGTGATATATAGATAGATAGAAGTACAAGAGTCCCTGAGCATATGCAGAGTGCCTTCCCCTCCTCTGATGCAGGGTGGGGTTTCCTTCCCTCGCCTCACTCCCTCCCTCCCTCCCTCTCGACGTACCTCTGAGCATACAACAGAACACAATAGACAGATAGATAGAAAGATATATTGATATATCTAGTTACAGTATAGATAAGACAGATAGATAGGAGTGCCAGAGCCCCTGAGCATACGCAGAGCACAATAGACAGATAGATAGAAAGATAATGATATATAGATAGATAGACAGACAGACAGATAGATGGGAGCGCAGGAACCCCTGAGCATAGGCAGAGTGCCCTTCCTCTCGACTCACCCCTGAGCATACGCAGAGCGCTCTATATCTATATACCTATAGATAGACAGGAGCGCAGGAGCCCCTGAGAATAGGCAGAGTGCCCTCCCTCCTGAGGGCGGGCGTGGCTCCCTTCCCCCCTCCCTCCCTGCCCCTGAGCATATGCAGAGCGCTCTACACCTATATACCTATAGATATATGGGAGCACAGGAGCCCCGGAGCATACGCAGAGTGCCTTCGCCTCCCCCCCTAAGGGCAGGCGTGGCTCCCTTCCCCCCTCCCCCTCGACTGGCTCCTGAGCATACGCAGAGCGCCTTCCCCCTGAGGGCGGGCGTGGGGCCCTTCCCCCCTCCCTACCTCCCTCTCGACTGGCGCCTGAGGATACGCAGAGCGCTCTATACCTATATACCTATAGATAGACGGGAGCGCAGGAGCCCCTGAGCATACACAGAGCGCCCTCCCTCCTGAGGGCGGGCGTGACTCCCTTCCCCCTCCCCCCTCCCTCCCGGCCCCTGAGCATACGCAGAGCGCCTTCCCCTCCCTCCTGAGGGTGGGCTTGGCTCCCTTCCCCCCCTCCCCCTCGACTGGCTCCTGAGCATACGCAGAGCGCCTCCCTCCTGCGGGCGGGCGTGGCTCCCTTCCCCCTCCCCCCTCCCTCCCGGCCCCTGAGCATACGCAGAGCGCCCTCCCTCCTGAGGGCGGGCGGGCGTGGCTCCCTCCCTCCCTCCCCCTCGACTGGCTCCTGAGCATACGCAGAGTGCCTTCCCCCTGAGGGCGGGCGTGGCTCCCTCCCTCCCTCCCCCTCGACTGGCCCCTGAGCATAGGCAGAGCGCCTTCCCCTCCCTCCTGAGGGCGGGCGTGGCTCCCTCCCTCCCCCTCCCCCTCGACTGGCCCCTGAGCATACGCAGAGCGCCTTCCCCTCCCCCCCTAAGGGCAGGCGTGGCTCCCTCCCTCCCTTCCCCCCTCCCCCTCGACTGGCCCCTGAGCATACGCAGAGCGCCTTCCCCTCCCCCCCTAAGGGCAGGCGTGGCTCCCTCCCTCCCTTCCCCCCTCCCCCTCGCCTGGCCCCTGAGCATAGGCAGAGCGCCTTCCCCTCCCTCCTGAGGGCGGGCGTGGCTCCCTCCCCCCCTCCCTCCCCCTCGACTGGCCCCTGAGCATACGCAGAGCGCCTTCCCCTCCCTCCTGAGGGCGGGCGTGGCTCCCTCCCTCCCTCCCTCCCCCTCCCCCCCTCCCTCCCCCTCCCCCTCGCCTGGCCCCTGAGCATACGCAGAGTGCCTTCCCCTCCCCCCCTAAGGGCAGGCGTGACTCCCTCCCTCCCTCCCTCCCTCCCCCTCGACTGGCCCCTGAGCATACACAGAGCGCCTTCCCCTCCCTCCTGCGGGCGGGCGGGGCTCCCTCCCTCCCCCTCCCCCTCGCCTGGCCCCTGAGCATAGGCAGAGCGCCGTCACCTGCCGCCGAGGCGGAGGGCCTCCTGCTGCTCCTGGCCGGGGGGGGCCTGGCCTGGCCCTGCTGCGGGCCCGGCGGGTGTCGGAGGTGGCAGTAGGGCCTGTGGCAGGCGGTGCCGAAGGGGCAGTCGACGCCTCGCAGGAAGCCGCTCGAGCGGAGCATCCCGGCGGGGCATGAGGGGAGAAGGGACGAGGCCAACCGCCGGCTCTTTCTTCTTCTGTCAGGCCGCCGCCATCTTGGCTGAGGGCAAGGCCGGGGGCTTCGCCGCGCCGCAACGCGCCTGCGCCGCGCGGGCCGGAAGCCACGCCTTCCCCTCGCAAGACAAGAGAGGAGGAGCTCGAGAGGGGCAACAACGCGCATGCGCCCCGAGGGGGCGGCCATCTTGATTGAAGCCGTCTGGTTGCGGGGACAGGGAGAGGGAGGGCAGCCACTGCGCATGCTCCTTAAACCATAAAGGGTGGAGGCTTCGCGTGCTGCGGCGCCATGTTAGCTAAGGGCAAAAGGCCGAGAGGATGTAGAGTTGCCCCAAAGCGCATGCTCGTTGCCAGAAGGGTCCTTCAACGCCCACTTTAGTGTCTTTCCACGACATGAGGTGGCTAAGGAGGTGCCTGTTGGAAAGTTGGAATAAGGAAGGGGAAATGGGGTAAAATCACGGCCAGAGGGGAACGGGTATGAAAGAGGAAAGGGGGATTTAAAGAAGGAAGTCGGGGAGAAAGGGGAAAAAAAGGAACTGAGCAAAAGTCTCTTGGCTGCCAACTTTTCCCCCCAGAAAAGGCTCCTCTGCCCTTAAAACTGCATTTTTTAACTTTTTTTATTAATTTTTTTACAAAAGTACGACCTGTCTTGAGTGTCTTTCCTCCTCTCTCACCTCGCAAAAAAAAGATGCACAATAGGGGGACATCTATTGCATTTTTCTCACTGGAACAGTAGGCACAGGAGCCCTGCTGCAGGGAACATGGAGAAGTGTTGGCAGCAAAACTAAAGCAAATAGTCAAAACTTGGCAGTGTTGGGTTGGAAGTTGGGTATGATCAAAGGCAGGGCCTGTTCCCGTGCGCCGAGAGCCTCTGAGCACGTCAAAAGTGGCTCATTATTACAGAGCAAAGTGCTGGTCTCTCCCTCCACGAAGGTTTTATTTATTTACATTTAATTCCACGCTGCATCATTTTTATAGATCTCCAACCCTATTCGCAGAAGGTTGTGTTTCTTCCATTATTAAATGAATCCACACGTCGGTTAACTGTGATGGTTGCTTGCTGGTCATGTTGTGCGGATGCCCAATTATTGTCTTCCAAAGCGACTCCTCTATTCCGAACTTAAAAATGGGAAGCGTAATGCTGGTGGTCAACAAAAGAGGTTTAAAGACTCTCTCAAGGAAAATCTTAAAAAATGTAGTATGAACACCGACAACTGGGAAACACTGGCCTGAGAGCGCTCCAGTTGGAGAACAGCCTTGACCAAAGGTGTCGTGGGCTTTGAAGACACTCGAACTCAGGACGCAAGGGAGAAATGTGCTAAGAGGAAGGCACGCTTGGCAAACCCTCACCAGGATCAACTCCCGTCCGGTAACCAATGTCCCCACTGTGGAAGGACGTGTGGATCCAGAATTGGCCTCCTCAGTCACTTACGGACTCACTGTGAAAACCGTGTTCATGGAAGACAATTTTACTCGGCTACGAGGGATCGCCAAAGAAGAAGAAGAGGTCAAATATCAGCAAGGCAGAGACATCCTTTGGCATTTTCTACACTTGGGGTGTGTGTGTTATGCACAACATGTCTTCTTCAATCCTCTTCCTAAATAACTTGGCAGATAGCTTATAAAAACAGTACAGTGGTACCTCGGGTTACATATGCTTCAGGTTACAGATTCCGCTAACCAAGAAATAGTACCTCGGGTTAAGAACTTTGCTTCAGGAAGAGAACAGAAATCGTGCTCCGGCGGCGCGGCGGCAGGAGGCGACATTAGCTAAAGTGTTTCTTCAAGTTAAGAACAGTTTCAGGTTAAGAACGGACCTCCGGAACGAATTAAGTACTTAACCCGAGGTACCACTGTAATCCATAACAAAGAGTCCCCTTTCCCACCCCAGATCAGTCTTGCGGTGAACTGCTGTGATTCCCACACCAAAAGGGGGTTGGTTTGGATGTCCTTTGGGGAGCCCTCCAACTCTCCCCATTCTCCGAGAAAATTCTGATGTTCTTAAAAACAAAGCCGCCGTCCCAAACACACGGACCAGCAAGGAAGCCCTTCTTAAGACACGGCAAGCCATTTATGATAGCATGCAGAAAATCTATTTCACAAACAGCACACAAGACACACGAGTAAAGCAGTTTGTCGTTTTTATTTTTCAAGCGGCACACCCAAAACACACACGCGCACACATACGAGCTTCAGTGCTTCTTAAAAAACAACAGGGGAAAAGGGTGCGTGGGATATTGACAATATCTCAAATCGTTCACCCCCATCCCCACCACGATGCACGGGTTTTTTTCAGACCAGGAGAAGGGAACACGTTGTCAAATAAATACATTGCGTAATCCACCATTTGCACAAGTCGTACGGCAGGGTTTGCCAGCTGTTTTGGCAAATTTTCGGCTGCTGAGCGGGTGGCCAGACCTTCTGGCCATGTCTCTCCCCTGCCTGCCAAGACAGAAATACAAAGTGCACGCACACCCAACTCTTCCGTTTCCAACGGATCTTGAGAAAAGACCCGGTTGGATTAGTCAGAGCCTCGAAAAAGCCCCATAGAGACGAGAAAGGAACTTTGAAAGATTGGCATTCTCCCCCAACTTCCTCCTTCGGCACCTTGTGCTTTGCAAGGGAGAAAAACGACAGCCATGGGGCTTTGTGTGGGTCTCAGAGGGGGAAGATATCTCAAGATTTAGGGCAGTCGAAGAACTCCTCACGTTTTCTCAGAAGCAGCCTGGGGTCACATAACCCTACTTTTAAAAACACCGGCCAGTTCAATGTTACTAGTGCAAACGCAGCCACAGCTACGCAGGGGGAGAAATCCTATTTCATTCAATGGGGTAATAAGAGGCTTTAAGGAATGCAACCTCAGGTTTGGGGGTTGTTGCTTTTTTGTTTGTCTTATAATAAACTAAAAAGTTTTAATTAAATAGTTTTAGCTTTCACCAGCTCCTGTTTTCCGAACCGACAGAACTGTCCACAAAACCCTTTTAAGATCTGCAGGGTTGACCGACAAGAACGCAAAGAAGATCCTTAGAAAGAAAATGCGATGAAGGCATTTGTGTTCGCTGTTTCTCATAATAAACATACCGTATTTTTTGCTCTATAAGACTCACTTTTTCCCTCCTAAAAAGTAAGGGGAAACGTGTGTGCGTCTTATGGAGCGAATGCAGGCTGCGCAGCTATCCCAGAAGCCAGAACAGCAAGAGGGATTGCTGCTTTTGCTGCGCAGCGATCCCTCTTGCTGTTCTGGCTTCTGAGATTCAGAATATTCTTTTTCTTGTTTTCCTCCTCCAAAAACTAGGTGCATCTTGTGGTCTGGTGCGTCTTATAGAGCGAAAAATACGGTAGATGGATAGATGGATGGATTAGGACTTTGGACACAGTCAGCCTCCTGTCAGCGCGTGGAAATCGCCAGGTGGGTGCTGATTTCTTGGCTGTAATGGAAAAAATACGTCGCGCCTCCGACCAAAACCAACATTTCCCCCCCTTAAAACCTGCACTGCGATTCTAATCCGCATTGCAAACAGACCAAACCAACCCTGAACACTCAACCGACGCGCAGCTTCCCGTTAATTCGCACGCTATTCTTTTTAACCAAAAATAAATAAATCTACTTGCTTTCGTTTAAAAAATATCTCTTGCTTAATTACAAAGGGAGGAGGGAAGGGAGATCATAAATATATAATTTCCCCAGATAACAGGAATTTGGGGGGGGGGGGCCACGGGAATTATGGTTCCCTTATTAGTCCCTGAGAACTCAGGAAATTTTAAGATGGGGGGAGGAACGAAGATTATCCCAGCTGAGCAGGCAAAGCTTCCAGCTGCTCGTCAGCTGGTGTGCTTCCCAAAATGCCTTGCGCTTCCCAGCCTGCATCTTCAGGTCTTGAGTTCGAATCCAGGGCCTCATGGAGGCCGGGAAGTATCCCGGAAGGGCCTAAATCGCTAGACCTGAAGCATTGAGGTTTATCTAGTTTGGGGACAAGGAACCTTTGGCGTGCCAGGTGTTGCCGAACTACAACTCCCATCAGCCTCTGCTGCCAGGGATGATGGGAACTGTAGTTCCACAGTATTTTCCGGGCTCAAAGGCTCCGTGAGCTTGGCCTAGCTTTATGGGGCACGGATTCCGCTTGGGGTTTTGCGCAAAGCCCGGATTGCGCTTGGGGTTTTGCACAAAGCGTTCGAACGTCGCTCCACCGGCTTGCAGACTCTCTGCCCCATCATCCAGCGCCGGCACAGAGACGTCGCTTTTCTCCCCAAAGTGCAAGCGCACGTCCCTTCTCTGGTTTCCCAAAGGACCCTGGACGGAAGTCCGGATCCGACGGGGTGAAAATGGGAGCCTCGAAAAGCAAGAGGAAGCGGGAAAAGCGGCCGCTCGCCGTGACTTGCTCCTCCGACTCTACGGCATTTTCCGAGGGAAGACGCAAGGCAACTTCGCAACCAAGGCAGGCAGCGACACCGCACAGGTGTCGAGGTCTGCCCAGCACCAACCCGTAGACTGAGCAATCGCAGATATGGCTATTGCCAGCTTGGCAAATTAAAAAAACAAAACACCCCGCCCTCCTGCGCTGAGGGGATACCTGCACCCTGCGAGCAAGCCTCACAAATGCATTTAACCAAGGAAGAAGGAAGAGGTGCCTTCAAGGCCGCGATCCAGCTCTCTGGAAGCACCAAGGCACCGAAACTCACGTTAAAAACACACACATATATCTATTTCTCTTTATCCACACCCTGAAATACAGCTCGGCTGGGGAAGAAGGGGGGGGGAAGTGCTTTGAAACGTACCCAACATCCCTCGCAAAAACTCGCCCAGGCTCTGGTGTGGTTGGGTTTTTTGGGGACTACAAAACCCATCATCCCTGGTCCTGCTAACCAAGCATGATGGGAGTTGTAGTTCAGAAACAGCCGGGGACCCAAATTCTGGGCGACACAGACTTCTGCTTCTTGCCGGCTCCGCAGTCTACCTAGCTCAGCGCTGCCCACCGAGCAGCGCAGCTTCCCCGGAAACCGAAGCAAGTTCTTAATCCTCATGATTGCGGGCAAAGCGATTCCCAGCTCCACCGCTTGGCTGTAAGGCAGGTTTGCAAGAGAGGAGGAGGAGGATAAAATCCTTAAGCCTTCTTCCCCCTCCCAGTTCAACATCCCCCCCCCCGACCGATGCAGATTCTACATTTAAAAATAAAATAAATTACACTGTTTATATATATATCGATATAAAAATAACAAGAACAGCCACACCCATAAAAACAGGTCCTCCATTTTCTATGTACAGATATTAAAATTTGGACCCGGTTTGGGGGGAAGGGATTATTTACAAATTTTAGGGATAGGGTACCCACTAGCAATGCGCAGCTAAGTCCCAGGGAATAGGATTGACAGATATGCAAATCAAACAGGCCTCTGATGCAGACCGCGAGGAGAGCGGTTTCCCAAACTGGGGTCTTTTGGATGCTATTGGACTCCAATGGTCATGTCCTCCGCCCACTGGGCATGCTGGCCGCTGGTGTCCGGCCCCCGGAAGGATACAGGCATCCCCATCCCTGTGCTAGGAAGACGCATTCCTCAACTCTCTGTGCAGCACACACAAACGTACCGTATTTTTTGCTCTCTAAGACTCACTTTTCCCCTCCTGTGTGTGCTTCTTATGGAGCGAATGCAGGCTGCGCAGCTATCCCAGAAGCCAGAACAGCAAGCCTTTCACTGCGCAGTGATCCCTCTTGCTGTTCTGGCTTTGGAGATTCAGAATTTTTTTTTTTTCTTGTTTTCCTCCTCCAAAAACTAGGTGTGTCTTGTGGTCTGGTGCGTCTTAGAGAGCGAAAAATACGGTATTTGTTTTCCCTTTTAAGGCTGGGTTCCGATTAATTGCAGGCAGCCGTGACAGCAAGGAATATATTATTTAGGGGGGAATATACCTCTGGTGACCAGGTTCCGGGAACAAATGACGCCGGATTAGCTCAGACTATACCGTACCCTGTTTACTAAGCATCCTGGAGTCATCTGTTCACCGCAATCGTTCCTCCCCAGCAAGAGGCAGTCTACCTTTGGTTACCAGATCCGGGTGATGTGCAATTCGGACATCTCTGTCCCATTGTACCATATAAATGAGCTTCCTAAAACCATCCGTCTGGCCGAAGAAAGGTTTGGCGCGTTCTAGACTAATTTCCCCATCCTTTCCTGAGTACTGGGGAGCCAGGGAAGGGGGCCGAGAATCCAGACTTTTCCAGAAAGTGATAGGGAACGGCAGGGTGGGACGATCTGAGACACCCAAACCAGAACGTCCCTTTGCGTTGGGAAACCGAGGCAAAGGGGCTGCGAGGGGACCCTAGATGCCAGAAAAACCCCGGCAGGCGTGGGGCAGGGGAAGGTGGACAGTTGCGATCGAATGGACCGAAGCAAGTTGCCTGGAACGGTTCCTCCAATCGCCAGCGGCGACCTTCGCTCCCTGGAGGCTCCCAAATTGGCAACCGGGAACAGGCCCCCTTCGCCCAGCGGAGGGTCCCTGGCGGGCCAGCAAAGCATCGTGGGTAGCAGCGGGGCCATTTCAGGGGGCGGGGCTGTCGTGGGCGGGGCTTCCAGCCAAGCTGCTTGCGGCAGAGTCACTGGGAGAGGCGCTGTGGCACTCGGGTCTCCGGACCATATCCGGGCGGAAAGCCGGGTGGCGGCGGGCGTGCTTGGTGAGGTGGTCGCTGCGCATGAAGCGCTTCTCGCAGAGCGGGCAGGCGAAGCGCTTCTCGCCGGTGTGGGTGCGCAGGTGGCGGGCCAGCTCGTCGGAACGGGCGAATCGCTTCTGGCAGGAGGGCCAACCGCAAGGGAACGGGCGTTCGCCTGCAACGCAGAGAGAAAAGCAAAGCGCGAATCATCATCATCATCCTTTTTATTCGACCGTCAGTCAGAAAAAAGTACATTTTGTCAATACAGTGGTGCCCCGCAAGACGAATGCCTCGCAAGACGGAAAACCAGCTAGACGAAAGCTTCGCAAAACGAATTTCCTATGTGCTTGCTTCGCAAGACGAAAATGTCTTGCGAGTTCCTGCGGGGTTTTTTTCCTTTCCCCCCCTTTTTCCCAAGCCGCTAAACCGCTTATCAGCTGATGGCTAAGCCGCTTATCAGCTGATCTTTAAGCTTAACAGCTGATGCTAATCCGCTTATCAGCTGATCTTTAAGCCGCTTATCAGCTGATGCTAAGCCGCTTATCAGCTGATCTTTAAGCCGCTTATCAGCTGATCGTTAAGCCGCTTATCAGCTGATCTTTAAGCCGGCTAAGCCGCTAATACTGTAGCGCTAAGCCGCTAAACCTCTAATGGGCTTGCTTCGCAAGACGAAAAAACCCGCAAGACGAAGAGACTCGCGGAACGGATTCTTTTCGTCTTGCGAGGCACCACTGTACACAGTTAAAAACATCCAGGAAGATTTTAAAACTTAGCCAACACTAATATGGGCTAAACAGATAGCCCCACATCAATACAGTCAATTATAGTCTTGCGACGCTTAAAGGCTAAGAAAAGAAATTTGGCCACCAGGGAAGGTATAGCTCTAGTGGAGTTATTCAGCAAGTGTAAAACCTGGTTTTCTCCGGGTAGGAAGCTGAACTGACATAGGAGTGGGTCTATAAAATTTTGTCTAAGCTCTGCATAAGAAGGGCAAGTCAAGAGAATGTGTTCGGTGGACTCCACCACCCCCATGGCACAATGACAGGTTCTCTGGGCGTATGGTACTCCCCTGTACCTTCCCCACAATATCGCAGAGTCAAGGACATTTAATCTAGCCGCTGTAAGAAGTCTATGGTATTCCACATAGTGGATTTCTGCAAGGTAGGGGGCTGGTATGGTCCGATAAATCTGGTCCCCTAGGAACATCCCTGGTTTTACCTGGGCTATGTCCTCTTGTCTGGCAATGTCACTCAGTCTCCGGGAGATCACAGCTCTAGCTTGATTGTACATCATAGACTCGAAGTAAAGGAGAGACAATCCGCAGGACTGAACCTCATTAATGACCTCCCTTTCCCACGATGATTGGAAATCGTCCCTCAATATCAAGGGGGCAATACCCACTGGTTTAAAACAAAGCTTGAGCCATAGCCAGAGCTTCGTCTTCAAGGCCACATACCGTAGAGCTTGCCAGCCGACCTCTAATCTCATAACCGCACCCGCTACCGTGAATCGTGTTGTCATTCACGGTAAGCTGGAGTAACAGGGTGGATACGATTTATTCCTTATTTATTTATTTATTTAAAACTTTTATTGATAAATGCAAGACTTGCAAACACAAACCAGAACATGAAACAAACTTATTCTACATAGATACATACACCTCATACATACATAGATACATACGCCTTGCCAACAAAGGTCCGTACAGTGGTACCTCTGGTTACGTACTTAATTCGTTCTGGAGGTCCGTTCTTAACCTGAAACTGTTCTTAACCTGAAGCACCACTTTAGCTAATGGGGCCTCCTCCTGTGCCGCGCCGCCGGAGCACGATTTCTGTTCTCATCCTGAAGTAAAGTTCTTAACCCAAGGTACTATTTCTGGGTTAGCGGAGTCTGTAACCTGAAGCGTATGTAATCCGAGGTGCCACTGTATAGTTAAAGCTATGGTTTTCCCAGTAGTGATGTATGGAAGTGAGAGCTGGACCATAAAGAAGGCTGATCACCGAAGAATGGATGCTTTTGAATTCTGGTGCTGGAGGAGACTCTTGAGAGTCCCATGGACTGCAAGAAGATCAAACCTCTCCATTCGGAAGGAAATCAGCCCTGAGGGCTCACTGGAAGGACAGATCCTGAAGCTGAGGCTCCAAGACTTTGGCCTCCTCAGGAGAAGAGAAGACTCCCTGGAAAAGACCCTGATGTTGGGAAAGATGGAGGGCCCAAGGAGAAGGGGACGACAGAGGACGAGATGGTTGGACAGTGTTCTGGAAGCTACCAGCATGAGTTTGACCAAACCGTGGGAGGCAGTGGAAGACAGGAGTGCCTGGTGTGCTCTGGTCCAGGGGGTCACCAAGAGGCGGACACGACTAAATGACTAAACAACAACAACATACACCTCTCAATTTAAGATTACAAAAAAGAAAAGAAAACAAACATACAAACTAAACATACAGACATAAATTTTGACTCTTGGAGGATGGGTGGCGGCTAACAGATTGAGGTTGAATCCTGACAAGACAGAAGGACTGTTTTGGGGGGACAGGAGGGTGTGGGGGATTCCCTGGTCCTGAATGGGGTCACTGTGCCCCTGAAGGAATAGGTGTGCAGCCTGGGGGTCATTTTGGACTCACAGCTGTCCATGGAGGCGCAGGTCAATTCTGTGTCCAGGGCAGCTGTTTACCAGCTCCATCTAGTACGCAGGATGAAACCCTCCCTGCCCGCAGACTGTCTGGCCAGAGTGGTGCATGCTCTGGTTATCTCCCGCTTGGACTACTGCAATGCACTCTCCGTGGGGCTGCCTTTGAAGGTGATCTGGAAAATGCAATTAATCCAGAATGCGGCAGCTAGACTGGTGACTGGGAGTGGAGACCATATAACACCGGTCCTGAAAGACCTACACTGGCTCCCAGGACATTTCCGAACACAATTCAAAAGTGTTGGGGCTGACCTTTCAAGCCCTAAACGGCCTAGGCCCAGTAGATTTCCGGAACGGATTAAGTTTGGCGCTTTTGTTTTTGCTCTTTATTTTGCGTTTTTGTTTTTGAGGCCTTTTCGGTTAATTTGTTTTCGTGACTGTGTGGAACCCAGTTCAGCTACTGATGGATTGATCGTGTGGCTGAGGAAATGGATAAAATCCAAACAATGACCACCATCAGTGCAGGTAAGGAAAAAAAATCCATTTCAATTTTTATCATCTACAATACTGTCTGATTTATTTTATAGTACGGTACATTGATTACTGCTTTCATTTTACGGATCATCGGTCTCGTTAGGTAGTAAAATTCGTGTCAAATTGCTGTTTTAGGGGTTGTTTTCAAAAGTCTGGAACGGATCAATCCGTTTTGAATTCCTTTCTGTGGGAAAGCGTGCCTTGGTTTTGGAACGCTTTGGTTTTGGAACGGACTAAGTTTGAGAACCAAGGCACCACACTGTAAACCAGTCCTTATTTGGGCCGCACGAGGACTAGAACGTTGACTTAGATTAACTGGGCTCTGCTCTGCCAAAGGAGCGTGCCGCCGCAGATGTCTTTGCAACCTAGCTTATGCCCATGAGAGTTCGCTGCCCTTAATCTCTTCGTGGGAGGAAAGCTAAGCCAAGCAGGCAGATGTCAGGATTGCACAAGCAAAAGTCTGCATACCGTGGGGTTTGGGTTTTTCCTCTCCTCTCTCCTTTTGGAGCGTCTGTTTACCCAGATGCAGCCCTGACGCTTTGTTTTTCTCGGCAAAGCTTTTTGAGGCTGGCTTGTGCCTTTGCAAGATGGGGACTTTAAAACACACCGTGAAACCACCACTAACAGCTCTCCATCGAAGGAACTATCTGTTCCAAGCTTGTTGAGAGCTCTCTCTCTCTGCGTATATGTGCCAAGAATTGGATTTGTTAAATTATTTTTGTATGCCACAACCGCTGATCGTATTTTGTTAGCTAAAAAGTGGAAAACCCAAGAATTACCAACAATAGAAGAATGGCAGATGAAGATGATGGATTTTTTGGAGCTAGCCGACCTAACCGGAAGAGTCCGCGACCAGAAGGAGGAGGAGTATCAGGAAGAATGGAATAAATTTAATGACTATTTAGTTAAATTTGTTAAGTTAAACTAACTGAAAATAGCTTGCAGATACTTAATGGGCTTAGGGTTTTATTTATGTTAAGTGATGAATTTATATGTTTAATTCCATAAGGTGAAGATATAAGAATGTTAATGTTTAAGTTAAATTTCATAAAAACTGGGATTTGGAAAACCGTTAAAAGGCCTTGCAATGAAATTCAACCAAAGGGAAGCGAGGAAGTCACTTTACAAAGTTAACAACTTTCAATAAGGCTATGATTTATGTGTGTTTGTTTATTTGTTTATAATATTGTGAAAACTAATAAAATTTTTGGAAGAAAAGAAAAAGAATTGGATTTGTGTATCAGGACACTAAACCAATTCAGCGTTCCGAAGCAGCGAGTTCTTCGGAGAAATAAACAAACACCAGTTTACGTTCCACCAAGGCGATAGGTGTGATGGCGGGTTTATCTTCATATATTGGGCTTCCTGAGAAGGAGCAGTCTACCTGGAAAGCAAGAACTTCGGAATCCAGGAGTGGGGTGGGGTGTGGGTTTTTTGTGTGCAAAAATCCTTGCCGCTCTTCATTTTGGTTACGGTGAAGGGAGGGTTGCCTTTTGAGCTTCTGAATATCATTTTGGTGGGGAGCAGACTGTAATAAAGCCTCTTTCTTGATCAGAGGGGAAAGCGAGCTTGTGTTTGCTCATGTAATGAAACCCCTGGCTCTTTGTGTAGCCTTTTGTCCACAGGCAAACTTATATTTGTTGCAGTATCTCCACACACACCCCTTCCCCACAGCCCCTAAAAGGGTTGTCAACTGGGGAATGTGGCCCAGGCAGAAAAAATGGGTTTCCTGGCCCTTGCTCTCTCGGCCCAGGGTCCAAGGTCACCCAGTGAGTTTCTGGATGCAGCGGGGATTCGAACCCTCATCTCCCAGATCCTAGCCCGACGCTGTAACCAATACACCACACTGCCTTCCTAGAGACCTTCTGCTGTGGGCAGCTCTCTAAATTAAGCAGGTCCATAAATATGGGGAAAGCGAAATCTCACTTATAGAGAAGGATCCGAAATAAGTCTCCGTGATTTGGAAAACCGTTAAAAGGATATGCAATGGAATTCAACCAAGGGGATGCGAGGAAGTCACTTAACAATGTTAATAAGTGTAATTTTCAATAAGGCTATGATTTATGTTTGTTTGTCTTATGTGTTTGTTTGTTTGTTTATAATGTTGTGGAAACCAATAAAAAATTTTTTGGAAAAAAAAGAAAAGAAATAAGTCTCTGTGAAGCTTGAGGTTTTTTTATTTATTCCAGGTTTTGTTTGGCGTTTTAATGTGTTGTAAACCGCTTCGAGATTTGTTCTTTGTTAATAAAACGCAGTATAGAAATGAATAACGATTATTATAGTAATAAGTCACACGGCCAAAACAAAGACGCAGACATTCTGTTGTGGTGACAGTAACCTTGGTTTAAGACGCCGTTTGGCGATTAGCTGCTATACAGTGGTACCTCGGGTTACATACGCTTCAGGTTACATACGCTTCAGGTTACAGACTCCACAACCCAGAAATAGTACCTCGGGTTAAGAACTTTGCTTCAGGATGAGAACAGAAATCTTGCTCCGGCGGCACGGCAGCCACAGGAGGCCCCATTAGCTAAAGTGGTGCTTCAGGTTAAGAACAGTTTCAGGTTAAGAACGGACCTCCAGAACGAATTAAGTACTTAACCCGAGGTACCACTGTATCTGAGTTTTTTAACTCAGCACATTGCTGGCATGGTGCAAATGTCCAGAATCCGAACCAGGGAAGCCACATACTTTTCTAGCAGCGAACAGTTCCGCCCCTTTTCATACAAAATCGGAATTGGACACACTGCCATTTTCCCTCTCGCTCGCCTGCAAATTCCTGTAAAAGGCCAGGTTTTCGGTTGGTAACCGGTCTCTCCAGGGCTGGCAAAAGCAATCTTTGCCCGTTTTGTGCCCATCCCACTTCGCCACAACCTTCCCACCCACTCTCTTAAGGTGTTTACTTTCTGATGGTTTTTTTTTTTTTTTGGTGGGGGGGCGGGTTTGTAAATGGTTGTGTTTGCCCAGCAGGTCTGGGTGGAGAGCCAAGAAACCAAGCCACAGCCAAACCCCTCCCCAAATTGAAATTTCCACACAGCAGGTCCCTCCCACCCGCCCCCCTCCCAAATCAGGCCACCCTAGGCCGGCCACACCCTCCGCCCCACATGGCAAGACATTTGCCAAACAAGAAGTGGGCGAGATTTGAAGCCGGGAAAAGATTTCCATAAGGTTTTTCTTCAAATTAGGGAGCAGGGACACGGGCGTAGCCAGGATTTTTGCTAGGGCGGGGCAGGCTTTTGTTGGGGTGGGTGGAGGGGGGCGAAGCAGAACCTCAGATTTGTATTGATTAGCCCCCCACCCCACCCACTTACGCCCCTGGGCAGGGACGTAAAGCAGAACCCGGCGCCTCCTCCCGTCTTTGGCAAGCGAAAGCCCTACCGGATCAGTCAAACAAACAAACACGCTTGTTTGCTTGTTCTCCGGCGGCCGAGGTAGACTGCGCCTGGCCCCGGAGGCTCGACCGAACCTGGGATTTTGGTCCTCAAGAGACATATCGATAGGATACGAGACAGATATAAACCCAAGCCGCCCACTCTGGAGAGTCTCCGCATCCCACCCTCTACGCTCTTCGTGCGCGCTTTCGCTTTCGGAGCACGTGGGGCCGGGATCGCTCAGCCCACGCGCGGGGGCGTGGGGGGGGGGGTAAGGCGGCGGAGGCGCTCCCCGGCGGCACCTTGTAAGGGCGGGCAAGAGAGACCGGCGCAGAGGTCTCTATCGCGACGTGGGTGGGCTGCGTAATCACCCGAGCCCAAATCCAGGAAACGCGTGCGTCGACACCGCCCAGAGCCAGCGAGCGAGGCGCGGTCTCCCCACGTGGGTGGAGGCCACGGGGGTGGGGCGGGGGAGGGAAAGCGAGGCGGGAACCGGCCGGAGGGGAGGGGGGCCTCGGGGTTCCGGGGGTGCCACCTTGAACGAAATATCGGGGGCCCCCAGTAAACCCGCATAATCCATCACATGGCGCGCGTTCGAATGCCTATCCACTTTTGGGGATATGTTATGAAGGGGGGGGCAAAGACCCCCTCGGCCCCCTGGGGTGTAAGATGGAGTTGGGGGGGGGGAGAGACTGTCCCCGGGCTGGGGGGGGGGCGGCCCTTACCCGTGTGCGTCCGGAGATGCGCCTTCAGATGGGAAGATTTGCCGTAGATTTTTGCGCAGCCCTGGAACGGGCATCGGTGCCTCTTGGCCGCGCCGGAGAGGTTGCCTGCGCCGTCGGGGGTTACTCCCAGGGCTTCCCCCGCCGCCTCCGGCGGGGCCGCGACGATGGGGCGCGCCCCGCGCTCCTCCTTGGCTCCGGCGGCCGGGTGTAACAGGGCTCCGGTGGAGATGGAAACGAGGCACTCGGCGGCCAGGTAATCCAAGCCCGACATGATGGCACCGCCTTCCTCTCTCCCCAAAAAAGCCGTCCAGGCGGCTCCTCGCCTCCTCCTCGGATGGACAGGCTGCGCGCCGCCGCCGCCGCCGCCGCTCCGCCTCGCCCCTGGCGCAACGTGGAGAGACGGCAGGAGGGGAGGGACGCCGGCGACCGTCCCCGCCCAGGCTGGGCGGCGCGCGCGCTCGCGCTCGTGCACGCGCCAGGGGCGAGGGCAATTGAGGCTGCGACGGTTTGACCCTCCTACCCTGCCAGTCTCCACCCCTGGGTGCCGTCGGAGGGAGGAGCGCGCAGAGGGTGGAGCGCAAAGAAACCAGGCTGGGACGCGATGCCGGCGCGTCTCTCTCGGCGCAGGCTGGGGCGCAATCCCACAGACTGCGGCTGGGGAGTTTCTCCCGAGTTTGCCCCCGTGGGAGTTTCCTCCCCCCCCCCAGCCATCTCCCCCAAAAAAGCTCAGCAACGCTTTGTGAGATCTCTCCACATAAAACTCAACAACTTCCGCCGCCCATCAAAAATCCATCAAAGAAAAGTCATTCTCCGCGCTCAAGAGAGCCACCTTGGACCCGTGGGTGCCATGCCTTGGCGCCGAAATTAGTAGGTGCCCGGCCCCTTCATCATCATCATCATCATCATCATTTATTATTTATACCCCGTCCATCTGGCTGGGCATCCCCAGCCACTCTGGGCAGCTTCCAACAAAATATTAAAATACAGTAATGCATCAAACATTAAAAGCTTCCCTAAACAGGGCTTCCTTCAGATGTCTTCTAAAAATCTGGTACAGTGGTACTTAATTCGTTCCAGAGGTCCATTCTTAACCTGAAACTGTTCTTAACCTGAAGCACCACTTTAGCTAATGGGGCCTACCGCTGCTGCTGTGCGATTTCTGTTCTCATCCTGAAGCAAAATTCTTAACCCGAGGTACTATTTCTGGGTTAGCGGAGTCTGTAACCTGAAGCGTATGTCACCTGAGGTACCACTGTAGTAGTTGTTGTCTTTGACATCTGCTGGGAGGGCGTTCCACAGGGCGGGAGCCACCACCGAGAAGGCCCTCTGCCTGGTTCCCTGTAACTTGGCTTCTCTCAGGGAGGGAACCGCCAGAAGGCCCTCGGCGCTGGACCTCAGTGTCCGGGCAGAATGATGGGGGTGGAGACACTCCTTTAAATATACTGGACTGATGCTGTTCATGGGGAGTTTTGTGGGTGCGTGGGCAGGAGAGGATACTTCCATTAAATAGGACGTTCTTCAATCTATCAAAGATAGTTGCTTCTTTGACCAGGGATTGTAGAATTATAAGGAACCCCCAGATCATCTCAACCAACCCCCTGCAATGCAGGAATCAGTTGCCCAAGATAGGATTCGAACTCGCAACCATGAGGTCAGACCCTCCCAAGTGTCTATATTTTCCAGGGACAGTCCCAGATTTACAGAAGCCGTCCCAGTTTCTGATCTGATCCCGGAAGCTCCCGCTTTTCCTTAGGGCATCCATACTTCCAGCAAAGAAATGTTGGAGGGGATGGAATAGGACGTCCCTATTTTCAGGGGAGAAACGTTGGAGGGGATGGAATAGGACGTCCCTATTTTCAGGGGAGAAACGTTGGAGGGGATGGAATAGGACGTCCCTATTTTCAGGGGAGAAACGTTGGAGGGGATGGAATAGGACGTCCCTATTTTCAGGGGAGAAACGTTGGAGGGGATGGAATAGGACGTCCCTATTTTCAGGGGAGAAACGTTGGAGGGGGTGGAATAGGACGTCCCTATTTTCAGGGGAGAAACGTTGGAGGGGATGGAATAGGACGTCCCTATTTTCAGGGGAGAAACATTGGAGGGGATGGAATAGGACGTCCCTATTTTCAGGGGAGAAACGTTGGAGGGGATGGAATAGGACGTCCCTATTTTCAGGGGAGAAACGTTGGAGGGGATGGAATAGGACGTCCCTATTTTCATGAGAGAAACGTTGAAAGGGATGGAATAGGGCGTCCCTATTTTCAGGGGAGAAACGTTGGAGGGGATGGACTAGGACGTCCCTATTTTCAGGGGAGAAACGTTGGAGGGGATGAAATAGGACGTCCCTATTTTCAGGGGAGAAACGTTGGAGGGGATGGAATAGGACGTCCCTATTTTCTTCTGAGAAGTGGAGCTATTTTCCTACGAGATGTGAAGCTACAGGGAACCAGACAAGAAGGCCTTCTCAGTAGTGGCACCCACACTGTGGAACGCCCTTCCATCAGATGTCAAACAGATATTATTATTATTATTATTGTAACCCGCCACTCTGGGCAGCTTCCAACACAGAGAAACATAATAAAAGCTTTAAAAAGCTTCCCTATGCAGGGCTCCCTTCAGATGCCTTCTAAAGGCTATATAGTTACTCACAAACAAGATAAACAACTATTTGGTTTTTAGAAGACATCCGAAGGCAGCCCTGTTCAGGCAAGTTTTTAATGGTGGTTGTTTTATTGTGCTTTTTAATATATTTTTGGGGAGCCGCCCAGAGTGGCTGGGGCAACCCAGCTAGATGGGCGGGGTATAAAATAAAATAAAATATTATTATTATTAGGCACTCCCAGGAGGGAATGCCTATTTTAAGTAGAAGTTTCCTTCTTGCCTTTTCTTGTATGCACCAGGGAATGCTGATTATTATTTAATTTATTTATTATTATAGTCATAGGCCCCCTCTCCTCTAAGGAGCTCCTGGTGGCCTTTTCAGTTCCTCCCCACCATTCAGACATTTCGTCCTCACAGAACGGGCGCCACCACCGAGAAGGCCCTATGCCTGGTTCCCTGTAACCTCACTTCTTGCAGGGAGGGAACCGCCAGGAGGCCCTCGGGAGATGGACCCAGGTGTCCGGGGTGGATGATGAGGGTGGAGACGTCCCTTCAGGTCTACTGGGCCATTTAGGGCTTTCAAGGTCAGCACCAACACTTTGAATTGTGCTTGGAAACTTACCGGAAGCCAGTGAAGAACTTTGAGGACCAGTGTTATGTGGTCCCAGCGGCCATTCCCAGTCCGGCAGCCGCGATCTGGATTAGTTATACGCGACAATTGAATTCTGTATTTTATTTTCAGTCGTTTCCTGGTTGATGCTTTTTTAAAAAGCACCCTCTGTGTCTGTGTTTTATTTTTCTACTTTCACATTTATTTTATTTCGTCGTTTTTATTATATTCTGTAGGTCAGAGCCTTCCAAACCGTACATGGCAACATGTTTGTTTGCCAGCTGCACTTTGTATGTGCGTTGCGCGAATGTTGGAAAGGGGCTTGTTTGTAAAACAGGTTTGCTAGTAAAGCCGAATTTCTGCGTCGCGAAATGATGCACGTCTGTAAAGGGTGTCGCCAGCATGAAAGTTTGGAAAGCTCTTCTGTACAGTGGTACCTCGGGTTAAGTACTTAATTCGTTCCATAGGTCCGTTCTTAACCTGAAACTGTTCTTAACCTGAAGCACCACTTTAGCTAATGGGGCCTCTTGCTGCTGCCGCGCTGCCGGAGCCCGATTTCTGTTCTCATTCTGAAGCAAAGTTCTTAACCTGAAGCACTATTTCTGGGTTAGCGGAGTGTGTAACCTGAAGCGTATGTAACCCGAGGTACCACTGTATGTGTTTATGCCAATAAATCTTTATTTTTATTTTTATTTTTATTTTTATTTAAATTTAGAGCTATTCCGCTAGGCAGCCAGTCTCATTGAATTTGGAGGAGTATGTTTCTGAAGGCAACATTTTGGGGTTCGTGTCTCTGCTTACATTCTCAGCCCCCCCCCAGCCCCCGCTCCCCAAAAGGAGTGTCCCATTTATGCACAGTTGCCCAGAGGCTAATAAAACAATAGTCCACCGTTTCCAAAAAAAATATGTACAGGTTAGAGATAATTATATACAAACGAGAATGCTAAATGTACAGTGTATCTCAATGTCTTACAATTTTTAAAACCACATCCTTTCTCTGAGGAGTTCCAGAGGACTGCTACTTTTTGCTTGCAACGAATAGAATCATAGAATGATCGAATCATCAATCTGGAAGGGAACCTAAGGGTCATCTAGTCCAACCCCCCCGCAATTCAGGAATATGCAGCCATCCCATATGAGGACCAAACCTTCAACCTTGGCATCAACAGCGCCAAGCTGTAACCAGCAAAACTCTCCAATTTCCCTTTGCTGAGGACCTTAGAAGACAGCCTCTATATCAGCAGCGACCATGCAATTGCCCTGAGAATTCCAGCTTACATTCTTTCCTTTTAAAGACGTCAAGCTTCTAGCCCTCAAGCTCAGTATATAAAAGGGCCGTGGCCGAGACTGTACGAGGGAAGTCCAGCAGCTTTCGGGTGCGGATCCGGTGTCAGCTGTCAGTTACTTTTTTTTCCCCCAAAAAAATTTTTTATTGGTTTTCACACTATTATAAACAAACAAACACACAAGACAAACAAACATAACAAATATAAATCATAGCCTTATTGAAAATTACCGTTATTAACTTTGTTAAGTGACTTCCTCGCTTCCCCTTAGTTGAATTTCATTGCATGTCCTTTTAACGGTTTTCCAAATCCCAATTTTTTATAAAATTTAACTTAAACATTAACATCCTTAAATCTTCACCTTATATAATTAAGCATATTAATTCATCACTTAACATAAACAAAATCCTAAGCCTATTAAGTATCTGCAAGCTGTTTCCGGTTATTTTAACTTAACAAATTTAACTAAATAATCATTAAATTTATTTCATTCCTCCTGAGTCAGCTGTCAGTTACATGGAGTAGGAAGAGGTGACGTTGCCGCTTTTCGAAGGTGTCTCCCCGATCTTCCTGCCCCGAGCTGGGCCCATAGCTACGTGAGCTTCCCTTTACTATCCCAGCCTCCAGAGAATCTCCCAGGCATAGGATGACAAAGGGAAAACCACAAAGCCTAGCGGTGGGGGTGCAGGAATCCTTTGGGGAAAAGCCCCATCCTTCCAAAGGCCTTCGACACAATTGAGTGGAACGAGAGGGGGAGAGAAAGAAAGAAGGGGACAAAGAGAGGTATAAAAGAAGGAAGAACGTGTCGAGGAAGCGGAAGATGATTCGGCGTCCTGCGAAAGTGGGAGGGGAAATGGGGAAGAAAAAAAATTAGGACTAGAAACTTGAATATACCTAAAGCATCAGTTCCTTGAGACAGAGGCTTTCAGTGCATGCTAAAGTTTGCCAGCACGTCTAATTTATTTTTATTTAGTTTATTCATTATTATTTTTTTCTATCCCAGCCCTGACTCCTCCCCAAGGAGCTGGGGGGGGGGGGGGAGTTAAGACCTCAAAACTGTCACCTCTGTGTCAATTTTTATTTTAACCCACTTTTAAACATTTTTGGTGCGTTGTAAATGACAGAAGGAGCACTGCTTGTGCACATTCCGTGGCCAGACAGCGCTATTCCAGAGGTCACGAAAGTCCCATAAATGGGAAGGTAAATCTGGTTTTATCCAGTATGCATCTGAAGGCAGCCCTGTATCGGGAATTTTTTGACGTCTGGCGTTTTATTACATTTTTATATTCTGCTGGAAGCTGCCCAGAGTGGCTGGGGAAACCCAGCCAGATGGGCACCGGGTGGTTATTATTATTATTATTATTATTATTATTATTATTATTATTGCTATACCAATGGAGCACACATACTTTCTCTTTGTTGAGTTCTGGACTGCAAACCTCGACAGGGTGTGGTCAGTTCCAGAAGACAGCATCCAGAGTCTCACATCTCCCCTCCGTGAGAAATTACATAGCTATTATACGTGCAAAAAATGCGAAGACTGCAGAATAAAACAAACCATGCAAAATAAGAGACGGTTTTCACGTTCCTCTGGTGGTTCCCAAATCCAGCTTTCCCTAGCACAGAAATTGCATGGTCTAAGCATATAGATTAAAAATAAAAATTAAAAAATCTGGCACGGAATACAGCAAACATTTCCTTCCATTTCTTTAACCTTTATTGGAGACTCTAAAATCTCCTTGCTTGTCGTGGCCATGAAAGTTGCAAATAAACTGTCAGTTTTATCAAAGCCACCGCGCGAATTTACGGCAGGACAGGGCTTGGAATGCCGTGCCCGGTTTTTGTTCGCCTGGCCTCACAAACGGAGCGGGTAAAAGCGTAGCCAGACTGTGGGACTCCCTGCCACAAGAGCCAGTGATGGCCACCGATTTGGGTGGCTTTCAAAGAGGACTGGGCAAATTCATGGAGGAGGAAAAGTATGGCGTGCCTCCGAATATAAGCTGCCGTAAGAGCGCCCCGCTTTTGAGATGAAAGCCACCGTCTATAAATCGTTACACTCATGAGGACTAGGAACGTTAAATAAAAAGAAAGCACCGAGATTCTCAGGAAGCTTACTGCCACACTCATTCGATAGTCACCTCCATGGGATACAGTTGAAGCCCTTGATTTCCCCCCAAAAAAGAAGGAAATAAGCAACTATCTGACTTTTAGAAGACATCTGAAGGCAGCCCCGTTTAGGGAAATTTTCAGTGTTTGATATTTTATCGCCTTTTTATTGTTGCTGTTGGTATTCTGCTGGGAGCCGCCCAGGGTGGCTGGGGGAACCCAACCAGATGGGCGGGGTATAAATATATTATTATTATTATTATTATTATTATTATTATTATTATTATTAGTTCCCAGCACCCTTAGCAAACTAGACTTAACAGGATTCTGGCCGAGGGTCATGGTGCCACGCGCTTTGAATGTAAGGCATGGATGCCACCAGCTTGGGACCCACCCAAGTACCCCGTCCGTGGCAAAACGCTCACCGTAGAATTATAGAACCGTCGAGCTGGGACCCCCCCAAAGGTCCTCTAGACCAACCCCTGCAATGCGGGGAATCTTGGCTGAAGCAGCCAAGACCACCCAACCTGTGCTTAAAAACCTTCCAAGGAGGTTTCCCTCGCTCTTGTAAACAAGATCTGCCCCACTTCCTTGATACCAAAGGGGTCTTCTCCATTCTCGGCTGCCTTACCAACACCGCTTTTCGGGGTGACTCCTTTCCGGTGGCAGCTGGGCTCCCCGTCCCGAGAAAGCTCAGTGACCCTCGCCTCGTCGTCCTCTTCTTCTTCTTTCCAGATGATGGAACCGATGGTCCGCCAGGCGTCCGTTTTATACTGTCGCCATTCATATGATGAGCACGTGAAAAGCCCGAGTCGGACAGGGCTTGGAAGTGGGAACCGAAAATCGACTTAAGAGGACTTAATTGTGGCGGGGCGGGGGGCTCCTTGCTGATGCTGGATCCCATGACCAAGCTAAAAGGGGTCTCATGACTGCATTATACCAGACCTAACTTCTCAAAGGGCCTATTCTTCTCCTCCGTGACCTTCCGCTCAGCTGGGCAACTTATCCATCAAGCGAGGGCCGTTGATCCTCTTAGAACAGGAACACAGGGACCTGAATATCACCCCCCCCCGGATGCATTTGGACTCCCAGCTCCCCAAAGCGCTGGCCAGCATGCCCAGTGGTCAGAGATGACGGGGGGAGTGTGTGTGAGAGGCCCACAACTTGCGGAGGGGTGCAAGTTCTCCATGTCCTTGCTATATATACCGGGACACATTCGCAGGGAAACCTAAATGTTTGTTTACGAAGCTATTGCACTACCAACCTTACTCTATGCTTGTGAAACGTGGACCACTTATAAACGCCATCTCCAACTCCTCGGAAGATTCCATCAATGGGGTCTCCGAAAATTTATACACATCACCTGGGAAGACAGGCGAACTAAGGCCAGTGTCCTGGAAGAAGCAAAGATGGCCAGTGTCAAAGCGATGATTCTTCAACATCAACTTCGTTGGACTGGTCATGTTGTGCAGATGCCTGATGATCGTCTTCCAGAGCAACTACTCTATTCCGAACTTAAAAATGGAAAGCGTAATGCTGGTGGTCAACAAAAGAGGTTCAAAGACTCTCTCAAGGCGAGTGTTAAAAAATGTAGTATGAACACGACAACCGGGAAACACTGGCCTGCGAGCGCTCCAGTTGGAGAACAGCCTTGACCAAAGGTGTTGTGGGATTTGAAGACACTCGAACTCAGGACGCAAGGGAGAAACGTGCTAAGAGGAAGGCAAACCCTCACCGGGATCAACTCCTGCCCAGAAACCTATGTCCCCACTGTGGAAGGACGTGGGGATCCAGAATTGGCCTCCATAGTCCCTTACGGACTCATTGTTAAAATCGTGTTTATGGAAGACAATCTTACTCGGCTACGAGGGATTGCCAAAGAAGCAGCAGCTATATACTGCTAGGTCTTTGGCCGGCCATTTCTTAAGCCACAGAACAGAGTAGCCTGAGGCAGGGAGTTCCACCGGTTCACTGCTACGCACAAAGGCAGACCCTCAAATCTATACCCTCCCAACATTTCTCCAATGAAAATAGGGATGTCTTATTGCATCATTATTTTAATATTTATACCCCGCCCATCCGACTGGATTGCCGCAACCACTCTGGGCGGCTTCCAACATATATAAATTTGTCAAACAAACAAACAAAAATTCCCTAGAAAGGTCTGCCTTCAGATGTCTTCTAAAGGCTGTATAGTTACTTATCTCCTTGACTCGACAGCCCGCAACATTTCTGCGATGAAAAAGGGGGGCTGATGATTTAGGCATACAGTGGTACCTCAGGTTAAGTACTTAATTCGTTCCGGAGGTCCGTTCTTAACCTGAAACTGTTCTTAATTCTGAAGCACCACTTTAGCTAATGGGGCCTCCTGCTGCCACTGCACAATTTCTGTTCTCATCCTGAAGCAAAGTTCTTAACCTGAAGCACTATTTCTGGGTTAGCGGAGTCTGTAACCTGAAGTGTATGTAACCCGAGGTACCACTCGGGCGAAGTTATCCACAGCCCTGTTTTTTAAAATGAGCCCCTCCAAAGGGACAGAACGATGGCACCCCTGGGGTTTCCTTCCATGTGAAAGCTATTTTTACATTTCTATGTCAGAAGCTTTTAGAAAGCATCTGAAAGCAGTCCTGTTTAGGGAAGTTTTTAGTATCTGATGTTTTATTGTCTTTTTAATATTCTGTTGGGAGCCGCTCAGAGCGGCTGGGGCAAACCAGTGATATGGGCAGAGTAAAAGGGTAAAGGTAAAGGGACCCCTGACCATTAGGTCCAGTCGTGACCGACTCTGGGGTTGCGGCGCTCATCTCGCTTTACTGGCCGAGGGAGCCGGCGTACAGCTTCCGGGTCATGTGGCCAGCAGGACTAAGCCGCTTCTGGTGAACCAGAGCAGTGCACGGAAACGCCGTTTACCTTCCCGCTGGAGCAGTACCTATTTATCTACTTGCACCTTGATGTGCTTTTGAACTGCTAGGTTGGCAGGAGCAGGGACCGAGCAACGGGAGCTCACCCCGTCATTGCGGGGATTCGAAGCGCCGACCTTCTGATCGGCAAGTCCTAGGTTCTGTGGTTTAACCCACAGCGTCACCCGCGTCCCATATATGGGCAGAGTACAAACAATTAATATTATTATTATTAGGAAAACCAACACCCCCCACTATTACTCAGCCTTCCCCAATTTCCTGCAAACGTCAGACACACAACAGATCCCCTCCTGCCTCTCTCTCCACCAGGAAGTTGACAGCTCTTAAGAGGAGATAGAGATAGATATATATTTGGCGCAAACAAACAGTTTTCTCTCATAGGATTAAGTCCGCCCCAGGCTGTTCCAGCCGCTTTGCTAATCGGAGGCTGCTGGGGACAACCGCGTGCCACAGAAGGGGAGGACTGACCCCGCAAAATTGGCCTCCTCCTCCGGTCAGATTTTGCAGGGGCGGTTTTGAAAATAAATCCAGGCAGAGGACTTATTTTTGGGGGGGGCTGGGAAATGGCTGTCCCCCCCCCCCCGATCCCTCTCTTCCTTCTCCCCATCAATCATGCTTTTTAACATCTATATGAAGCCGCTGGGAGAGATCATCAGGGGGTTTGGGCTGGGTGTTCACCAGTATGCGGATGATACCCAGCTCTACCTCTCTTTCAAATCAGAACCAGTGAAGGCAGTGAAGGTCCTGTGTGAGTGTCTGGAGGCGGTTGGAAGATGTATGGCGGCTAACGGATTGAGGTTGAATCCTGACATGACAGAATTACTATTTTGGGGGGACAGGAGGCGGGCAGGTGTGGGGGACTCCCTGGTCCTGAATGGGGTAACTGTGCCCCTGAAGGACCAGGTGCGCAGCCTGGGAGTCATTCTGGACTCACAGCTGTCCATGGAGGTGCAGGTTAATTCTGTGTCCAGGGCAGCTAAATCTGGGACGCAGGATGAGACCCTCCCTACCCGCAGACTGCCTCGCCAGAGTGGTGCATGCTCTGGTTATCTCCCGCTTGGACTACTGCCATGCACTCTATGTGGGGCTGCCTTTGAAGGTGACGCGGAAACTACAACTAATCCAGAATGTGGCAGCTAGACTGGGGACTGGGAGTAGAGACCATATAACCCCAGTCCTGAAAGACCTACATTGGCTCCCAGGACGTTTCCGAGCACAATTCAAAGTGTTGGTGCTGACCTTGAAAACCCTAAACGGCCTCGGTCCAGTATACCTGAAGGAGCGTCTTCATCCCCATCTTTCAGCCCGGACACGGATGTCCAGCTCCAAGGGCCTTCTGGCGGTTCCCTCCCTGCGAGAAGCGAGGTTACAGGGAACCTGGCAGAGGGCCTTCTCGGTGGTGGCGCCCTCCCGCCAGATCTCAAGGAAATAAACAATCTGGCTTTTAGAAGACATCTGAAGGCAGCGCTCTTTAGGGAAGTTTTTAATGGTTGATGTTTTAATATGTTTCTGTATATGCTGGAAGCCGCACAGATTGCCTGGGGAAACCCAGCCAGTTGAATAGAGTACGAAGAATAAAATTATCATTATTAACAGTGTACGGCAGAAGTTGTGCACGTAAAGACACGGTTCTCTTGCAGGTGAGTTTCTTAGCAACATCTTGCAAGCAACAGGCAAGCGACTCTCCTGGACCCAATCCATCGCAGAAGATGTAGCGAAGCGTGTTTTGAGATGGTGCAGATCTTACAGGAGAGAGGAATGTGGAATTTTTTCCAGGTACCCCAACACACCCAGTTCCAGCCGTACCCCTGAACCCCGCAAGACACACCCAACAACATTTCTCTGGAGACATATCTGGGTCTTCCAAACTTTTATTCCTCTTTGTTTTCAAAAACGAATGGGTGGGAGGCTTCCCCCAAACTCCCTCCTCTCCCCCCCCCGAAAACACACACACACGAAAAAGATTCCCTGTGTTACTTGGAATTAAATGAATTCTGGCTCAAACACATGGGGGTATCCGGATACGGCGGGGATATTCAAACAATAGGATCCGGGAGTTTGTGGACGGAACGGGCAAGCTGTCTCTCTGATTCCTGCCAACCCGCTTAATCCTGGCCTGCGTAGATCAGACAGCTTGTACTCCACAAGTAGGGTCTTCGCTCCGGCGTGTCCTGGCGAAAACTCCATCCGCCGCAGCGCAGGAGAATCTGTAACGGAGGTCCTCCGGCCTCTAGGTGGCGCTGTGTGACGGGCAGCGGAGGCAGAGCAGACCGCTTTGGCCGTCATGCATTTTGGCGCCCCACCCCACCCTGTGTCCTCGGGGCAGAGCCGCCCCACCTTCCCCCTTCCCCCAAGGCTTATTGCTATCTCTGGGACGCGCCGAGAGTTACGAAAAGAAGGATACGAGAAAATGGGATGTCGTGGTGGCAGCGTAGTCTTGATGGAGGCGTCGTCGACGTATTTTTTTGTTAAAAAAAGGGCAGCGATGTGCGGAGACAGCTAGTCTGCAGGCGCAGAGAGGGGCGGCTCGGCGCGTTGCCGGGGCGTGAGGCGTCGACGTCAGAGATGGCAGCGGGGGGCGAGCGAGCGGCTCCCGGTGTCGGAGGAACTGCCCCCGAGAGAGACCCGAGACTGGCACCCCTCTGTAACGGAGGACTCCTCTCCCGCTTTGGTGGGCAGGGGACTGATGCCCGTAACAGCGCCCTAAAGCCACGAGCCCCTCGCCATCCTCCGAACCGAGGTGCGCACGCCGCGGCCGGAGGAGAGGGCGAGAAACGAGACGGGCGGTTGTCAGTTGTTCTGGCTGGCCAGGTCGTGCGAAATGAACTTGCGCAGGCGCTCTAGGTACTGGCTGTATAGTTCGATGTCGTTGTGGCCGGCGCCCTCGACCCACAGCGGCTCGACGGCCTTCGGGCAGCGCTCGTAGAGGGCCAAGCCGTGGGAGAAGTCAATGACCTCGTCCTCCGTGCCATGGATGAAGAGGACCGGGGAGGTGATCCGGGAGACTTTGTCGATGCTGCGGAAGAGGAAAAGAACATGACTTATTGGCCTGGTTCACCCCGTAACATTAACCATGGTTTTTTAAAACCATTGTGGGGTTTTTGTGAACCATGGTTATTTAAACCATGGTGGGTTATTTTAAACCATGGCTTTTTAAAAACAACCACCACCATGGTTTTTAAAAACCATGCCTTTTAAAAACAACAACAACAACCATGGTTTTTAAACCATATGGTTTTTTTAAACCATGGCTTTTTAAAAACAACCACACCATGGTTTTTAAACCATATGTTTTTTTTAAACCATGGCTTTTTAAAAACAACCACCACCATGGTTTTTAAACCATACGGTTTTTTAAAACCATGGCTTTTAAAAACAACAACAACCATGGTTTTTAAACCATGGTTTTTAAACCATGGCTTTTTAAACCATAGGTGTTGGTTTTTTTAAAAAAAACATGGATTTTTAAACCATAGTTTTTTTAAACTGAGTTCCGGATGAAACAAGGCCCTGATTCCTGCTATTTTTTATCTCCCCCCCCCCCCACAAACCTGCCCTGGTTTTGTGATCTTCAGAGGAGGCCACTGAAACTCCCACCAGCTACACAGGCACACCTGGTGAGATTGCGGGACAGGGCCTTTTCAGTGCTGGCTGCTCCCAGACTTTGCAACTCCCTCCCTAGAGAAGCCAAACTGGCTCCCTCCTTGTCGTCCTTCCACCCAGCAGCCTTTTGGGTACTGGCTCGTTTTAAAGAGTGCTCTTTTTACTATTCCTATTTCAACACATCTGGTTTTTTGTTTTTCAAGTTTTTAAAAATTCTATTAAAGTTTAATGACTTTTTAACCATTTTCAAGATGCGGGTGGCGCTGTGGGTTAAACCACAAAGCCTAGGACTTGCCGATCAGGAGGTCGGCGGTTCAAATCCCCGCAATGACGGGGTGAGCTCCCATTGCTCGGTCCCTGCTCCTGCCCACCTAGCAGTTCGAAAGCACGTCAAAGTGCAAGTAGATCAATAGGTACTGCTCTGGCGGGAAGGTAAACACCATTTCCGTGCGCTGCTCTGGTTCGCCAGAAGCGGCTTAGTCCTGCTGGCCACGTGACCCGGAAGCTGTACGCCGGCTCCCTCGGCCAGTAAAGCGAGATGAGCGCCGTAACCCCAGAGTCGGCCACGACTGGACCCAATGGTCAGGGGTCCCTTTACCTTTTACCACTTTCTTTTTTTTTTCAATTTTTTTTTTTTTTTGGTTTTCACAACATTATAAACAAACAAACAAACAAAAAAACAAACACATAAGACAAACAAACATAAATCATAGCCTTATTGAAAATTACAAACCCCTTGGTTGAATTTCATTGCATAGCCTTTTAACGGTTTTCCAAATCACAGTTCCTACAAAATTTAACTTAAACATTAACATCCTTAGATCTTCACATTATGAAATTAAACATATTAATTCATCCCTTAACATAAATAAAATCCTAAGCCAATTAAGTACCTGAAAGCTGTTTTCAGTTAATTTAACTTAACAAATTTAACTCTATAAGACTCACTTTATAAGACTCTATAAGACTCACTTTTCCCCTCCTAAAAAGTAAGGGGAAATGTGTGTGCGTCTTATGGAGCGAATGCAGGCTGCGCAGCTATCCCAGAAGCCAGAACAGCAAGAGGGATTGCTGCTTTTGCTGCGCAGCGATCCCTCTTGCTGTTCTGGCTTCTGAGATTCAGAGTATTTCTTTTCTTGTTCTCCTCCTTGCGTCTTGTGCGTCTTATAGAGCGAAAAATATGGTAATCATTAAATTTAATCTGCTCTTCCTGATACTCCTCCTCCTTCTGGTCGCAGACTTACCTTTAACCATTTTCAACCTAGCGCTGTTGTTCTAATTTGCTTCATCTTGGTCGGGACTGCGAGGGAGATGTCCGGTGATGGATAGGCCCCCTTGGCCCCACCCACCTTCCTAATTTGGCAGCAGATGGAAGAACCCAACCCAAAATTCCAGAGACAGACCCCCCTTGGCAGCCTTACTTGGGGAAAGCGTCAAAACAGTAGGTCTTCTTGGTTTCCGGGAAGGCGACGCGCATCCCCGAAGTTAGCGGTGAGTGCAGGATCACAGCCGCACACTCATAGCGAGAGGCCAGATCGACAGTGGGCACCGTCCCGATGCTCTGTCCGTACAAGATGATGTTCTCGGGACTGATCCCGTATCTGGAAGGTAGGCAGGGAAGGAGGGAGAGAGGAGAGCAAAGCCAACTTCAGTTTCAACAATAATAATTATTGAGCACACTCCTGAATGGGGCAACTGTGCCCCCGAAGGACCAGGTGAGCAGCCTGGGGGTCATTTTGGACTCACAGCTGTCCATGGAGGCGCAGGTCAATTCTGTTTCCAGGGCAGCTCCATCCGGTACGCAGGATGAGACCCTCCCTGCCCACAGACTGTCTGGCCACAGTGGTGCATGCTCTGGTTATCTCCCGCTTGGACTACTGCCATGCGCTCTCCGTGGGGCTGCCTTTGAAGGTGACCCAGAAACTATAACTAATCCAGAATGTGGCAGCCAGACTGGGGACTGGGAGCAGCTGCCAAGACCATATAACACCAGTTCTGAAAGACCTACATTGGCTCCCAGTACGTTTCCGAGCACAATTCAAAGTGTTGGTGCTCACGTTTAAATCCCTAAACGGCCCTGTATCCCTGAAGGAGCGTCTCCATCCCCAATTGTATAGCCCGGACATGGATGTCCAGCTCCGAGGGCCTTCTGGCAGTTCTGTCCCTGCGAGAAGTGAGATAACCACGCAGAGGGCCTTCTCGGTGGTGGCACCTGCCCTGTGGAAAGCCCTCCCTTCAGATGCCAAGGAGATAAAGAACTGCACAACTTTAAGAAGACACCTTTAGGCAACCCTGCATCTGGAAGTTTTTAATATTTGGTGTTTTAACATATCCTGTAACCCTCCAGATGTAGAAGGTATAATAATAATAATATACAGAAACATAGTAAAACATCAAAACATTGACAGCTTCCCTAAACAGGGCTGCCTTCAAATGTCTTCTAAAAGTCAGATAGTTGTTTATTTCCTTGACATCTGATCGGAAATACCGTTTACCTTCCCGCCGGAGTGGTACCTATTTATCTACTTGCGCAGGTGTGCTTTCGAACTGCTAGGTGGGCAGGAGCAGGGACCGAGCAACGGGAGCTCAGCCCGTCATTGCGGGGATTCGAACCGCCGACCTTCCGATCAGCAAGCCCAAGAGCCTCGGCGAGCTAACAACTGACTTAAACAGGGCACCCTCGCTCCCACGCTCACCGGGTGCGCAGTGCTTGCCAAGCAGCGTCGACGTCGGCGTACAGATTCTTCTCGGAGGGCTTCCCCGTGCTGACGCCGTACCCGGAGTAGTCGTAGGAGAAGATGTTGCAACTGATGCGGGTGCCCAAGCTGATATAGAAGCTGCACATCTGTCCCAGGTCCACAGCGTTGCCGTGTGAAAACAGGACCGTGAACCTGCAAGGGAAGGAGAGATGCAAGGGAATGTCTTTCATGTGCACGGCTGGATTTCGTTTTGATGAGGCCCTCAGCTCCTGAAGGTCATGGGGCCCTTTCTATGTCCAGCTGTCCTTTGTCAACAACAAATGGTCGCTGTTTTTTTGTGCTGAATAGATGCTGTATAGGGGATGCGGGTGGCGCTGTGGGTTAAACCACTGAGCCTAGGACTTGCCGATCAGAAGGTCGGCGGTTCGAATCCCCACGACGGGGTGAGCTCCCGTTGCTCAGTCCCTGCTGCTGCCAACCTAGCAGTTCGAAAGCACGTCAAAGTGCAAGTAGATAAATAGGTACCGCTCCAGCGGGAAGGTAAACGGCATTTCCGTGCGCTGCTCTGGTTCGCCAGAAGCGGCTTAGTCCTGCTGGCCACATGACCCGGAAGCTGTACGCCGGCTCCCTCGTCCAGTAAAGCGAGATGAGCGCCGCAACCCCAGAGTCGGTCACGACTGGACCTAATGGTCAGGGGTCCCTTTACCTTTGGCTAGATGCTGTATGGTCATTTATGGACCTAATCTGTATCTTAAGCCATTTGCCCATGTTGCCCTGCAACCAGTACATGCAGAATGTAGGCACCCTATATATAAAAGGTAAAGGTAAAGGGACCCCTGACCATTAGGTCCAGTTGTGACCGACTCTGGGGTTGCGGCGCTCATCTCGTTTTATTGGCTGAGGGAGCCGGCGTACAGCTTCCGGGTCATGTGGCCAGCAGGACTAAGCCGCTTCTGGCGAACCAGAGCAGCGCACGGAAACGCCGTTTACCTTCCCGCCGGAGCGCTACCTATTTATCTACTTGCACTTTGACGTGCTTTTGAACTGCTAGGTTGGCAGGAGCAGGGACCGAGCAACGGGAGCTCACCCTGTTGCGGGGATTCGAACCACCAACCTTCGGATTGGCAAGTCCTAGGCTCTGTGGTTTAACCCACAGCGCCACCCACACCCCACCCTATATTTAGAAAGGAGCAAACCAGGGATATTTTAGGGAGCAGGCTAGCAGGCGGGGCCCATGACTTACATCAGAGGAGCCTACACAACACAAAACACTGTTGCTGGATGTAGGTTTTTTTAATTTGTTTTCTATCTTATATTTTGGAAATATACATCCAGTTTTTTCCCCTTTAAATTTTTTTGGGTCCCCAAGAGAATGGGGCCCTAAGCTATAACTTGTTTAGCTTATACGTAAATCCGGCACTGAGGACAGATGACAACATTTTGGGGGTGCTTTCTCCCCCCAAAAGCAAGCTCAACAACTTTTTTTTGGGGGGGGGGGCACCAAAATTCCTGGCACGGCTGCAGAAACAGAAAGCTCCCTATAAACTCATTTCCGTTGTAAAAATAGTGTTTCCTTCCGCTAAAAATCTATGTCCTGGAGTTTAAAATCAGCAGCCGTCCATCGACCATCACAGCCCGTCTTGTCCTTGTCACCATAAAACAGAGTTATTTCGCAGCAGGCCTGGTGATATTCAGGTCTTTTGCCAGCAAGGAGGTCTCTTATTTTTAACAGTTTGCAGCAAACCCGTTTGCAGCAAACCGGATGAACGGATCCTGGTATCCGTTGCAAAGCGGACAGGAAATTCCAAACCGGGGAAACGCCCTCATCCACAGCGGAAACAGCTGTGGTGCTAACATCTGTCTTGTGGCTCCTTCCTGGCTGCCGCCCTCCCTTCTTCTCACAGCAGGCAGTCTGTGGCCGAGCCGGCAAAATCTCCACTGAGGTTACGGCAATCCCCCCATACGGCAACACTGCCTCCCTTCTGCGGCTCCCAACAGAATATTAAAAACACGATCAAACATTAAAAACTTCCCTAAACAGGGCTGCCTTCAGATGTCTTCTGAAAGTCAGAAAGTTGTTTGTTTCCTTGACATCTGGCGGGAGGGCGCCACCACCGAGAAGGCCCTCTGCCTGGTTCCCTGTAACCTCACTAAGTCAGGCAGAGAGGCAGCGACAGGCCCAAAGGCACCCCCAGTGAGCTTCAGGGCCAAGAGGAGATTTGAACCCGGGTCTCTCAGTTCCCAGTAAGTTACTCTAACCCCTAAACCATACTGGCTCTCTGATTTTCCCATCAGCCACTTTGGGCAGCTTCCAGTACATAGAAAAACAGAATAGAACCTCAAACATTAAAAGCTTCCCTAAACAGGGCTGCCTTCAGATGCCTTCTAAAAGTCAGAGAGTTGTTTATCTCCTTGACATCTGATGGGAGGGCGCCACCACCGAGAAGGCCCTCTGCCAGGTTCCCTGTAACCTCGCTCCCGCCAGAAGACCACTGGGGGGGCAGGAAATAACAGAGGGGGACGTAGAGGGCCTTTTCAGTGGTGGCGCCCGCCCTGTGGAATGCCCTCCCGTCAAATGTCAAGGCAATAAGCAACCATCTTACTTTTAGAAGACATCTGAAGGCCGCCCCATTTAGGGAAGTTTTTAATGTTTAATGCTGTTTTGTGTTTTTAATATTCAGTTGGGAGCCGCCCAGAGTGGCTGGGGAGGCCCAGCCAGATGGGCGGGGTGTAAATAATAAAATTATTGTTATTAATTATTATAAGAATATTTAGAAAGCACAATGAGGTGATTCGGAAGTCAAAAATATGTGTGATGTTAGATCATGGGTAGGCAAACTAAGACCTGGGGGCCGGATCCGGCCCAATCGCCTTCTCAATCCGGCCCGCGGATGGTCTGGGAATCAGTGTGTTTTGACATGAGTAGAATGTGTGCTTTTATTTAAAATGCATCTCTGGGTTATTTGTGGGGCATAGGAAATTGTTCATTTCCCCCCAAAAAATATAGTCCAGCCCCCCACAAGGTCTGAGGGACAGGGGACCGGCCCCCTGCTGATAAAGTTTGCTGACCCCTCTGTTAGATGATGTGTAGCCAATTAATGTTTAGTCAAATTAATGGTTGCCATTAACTTGATTTAAAACTGATTTTAGAACGAATTGCTTTTAGAATGCTGTATTATTTTACTGTTGTTAGCCGCTCTGACCCCGGCTACGGCTGGGGAGGGCGGGATATAAATAAAATTTTATTTATTACAGTGGTACCTTGGGTTAAGTACTTAATTCGTTCCGGAGGTCTGTTCTTAACCTGAAACTGTTCTTAACCTGAAGAACCTCTTTAGCTAATGGGGCCTCTTGCTGCTGCTGTGCAATTTGTGTTCTCATCCTGAAGCAAAGTTATTAACCCGAGGTACTATTTCTGGGTTAGCAGAGTCTGTAACCTGAAGCGTATGTAACCTGAAGCGTATGTAACCCGAGGTAAGGTAAAGGACCCCTGACCATTAGGTCCAGTTGTAACCGACTCTGGGGTTGTGGCGCTCATCTCGCTTTACTGGACGAGGGAGCCGACGTACAGCTTCCGGGTCATGTGGCCAGCAGGACTAAGCCACTTCTGGCGAACCAGAGCAGCGCATGGAAACGCCGTTTACCTTCCCACCAGAGCGATACCTATTTATCTACTTGCACTTTGACGTGCTTTCAAACTGCTAGGTTGGCAGGAGCAGGGACCGAGCAACGGGAGCTCACCCCGTCATTGCGGGGATTCGAACCGCCGACCTTCTGATCGGCAAGCCCTAGGCTCTGTGGTTTAACCCACAGCACCACCCGCGTCCCTTGTAACCCGAGGTACCACTGTATTATTATTATTATTATTAGTTGTCATTGCGGTATTGTTTTGGTCGGTCTGGTGTTGTCTGTTTCGCAATGAATAGCAACAGCAGAAAGACGGAAAGGTGGCAAACAAATGAAAAGCGAAACAGGGTGGAATAAACGCAGCCCAAAACCGTCTCACCTGGCGCCAGGTACGCAACGGACGTACATGCACCCCACGCGGTTCCCCCGGCTGCTCTTGGTCAGGAACACCTCGATGGTGTCCAGTTCCCGCTGGGCATACTGGAAATCCGCTCGGTCCCCCAGGTGCAGCTTCCAGCGGGTCATGGCTCCTCCTCGGGGGGAGGCGCTGCCGGGCCCTCCCGCAACGGGATCCGGTTCGGGGACGATGCTGTACGTCGGCTCGGGGGGCAGGAAGGCCAGTTTGGCGGCGATGCGCCCGGGGCAGGGCGGGCAACAGAATAGGCAACAGAGTTCGCTGACCGTCAGGCCGTTCATGGTGGCTGGCAGGGCAGGAATGAGGTTTTTTTGGGGGGACACTCGCAGAAGTCCCGGGCCGGAGGAAAGAAGCGAAGCTAAGGGTGCTTAGGGAAATGTTTTAGCTTCCCGCCGGACGTAGGAAGCCTTTATGACATGTCCACTCCGAAGAACTATGAGAGGGTTCTCCCACATTCCGGCGTACAACGGCTGCGTTCCAATGTCTCCTGGCTGAGCATCCGTTTCCCTCTGCAGAGTCCTAAAAATAAAAAGAGAGAGTGGATTAAATTTAATGATTATCTAGTTAAATTTGTGGTTGAGTGCTCACTGGAAGGACAGATCCTGAAGCTGAGGCTCCAAGACTTTGGCCACCTCATGAGAAGAGAAGACTCCCTGGAAAAGACCCTGATGTTGGGAAAGATGGAGGGCGCAAGGAGAAGGGGACGACGGAGGACGAGATGGTGGGACAGTGTTCTCGAAGCGACCAGCATGAGTTTGACCAAACTGCGGGAGGCAGTGGAAGACAGGAGGGCCTGGCGTGCTCTGGTCCAGGGGGTCACGAAGAGGAGGACACGACTAAACGACTAAACAACAAGAAGTTAAATTTGTTAAGTTAACTGAAAACAGCTTGCAGATACTTAATTGGCTTAGGATTTTATTTCTGTGAAGTGATGAGTTAATATGTTTAATTCCATAAGGTGAAGATTTAAGGATGTTAATGTTTAAGTTAAATTTTGTAAGAATTGGGATTTGGGAAACTGTTAAAAGGACACGCAATGAAATTCAACCAATGGGAAGCGAGGAAGTCACTTAACAAAGTCAATAAGTGTAATTTTCAATAAGGCTATGATTTATGTTTGTTTGTCTTGTGTGTTTGTTTGTTTGTTTATAATATTGTGAAAACCAATAAAAAAAAATTGGGGAAAAAAGAGAGAAAGAAAAAATGGGGAACAGAAGGAAAGGACTGTTAGAAACAACCACAGGGACTCCATCGTTTTAACGGGGTACGGATTTCACCCTGCACTGCAAAGGGATGGACTGGACCAGAGGTCAGTAAACTTTTTCAGCAGGGGGCCGGTCCACTGTCCCGCAGACCTTGTGGGGGGCCAGACTATATTTCTTGGGGGGAAAATAATGAACGAATTCCTATGCCCCGCAAATAACCCAGAGATGCATTTTAAATAAAAGGACACATTCTACTTGTGTAAAAACACCAGGCAGGCCCCACAAAGAACCCATTTGAAATAAAAGGGTTTTCGATTCATTTGTTTCTGTGACTGTGGAACCCAGTTAAACTACTGATGGATCGATTGTGTGACTACGGAAATGGATAAAAGCCCCCCATCCAAACAATGACTGTCATCAGTGCAGGTAAAGGGGGGGGGAAATAATTTTAATTTTTATCATCTACAATACTGTCTTATTTATTTTATAGTACAGTACATTGTTTATTGCTTTCATTTTATGGATCAGTGGTCTCGTTAGATGGTAAAATTCATGTTGAATTGCTGTTTTAGGGGTTGTTTTTAAAAGTCTGGAACGGATTAATCCCTTTTGCATGACTTTCTATGGGGAAGCGTGCCTTGGTTTTGGAACACTTTGGTTTTGGAACGGATTAAGTTTGAGAACCTTCTTCTTCTTTGGCGATCCCTCGTAGCCGAGTAAGATTGTCTTCCATAAACACGGTTTTAACAATGAGTCTGTAAGTGACGGTGGAGGCCAATTCTGGATCCACACATCCTTCCACAGCGGGGACATTGGTTTCCGCGCAGGAAACCAAATCTTTGAGAACCAAGGTACCACTGTATATAGATGTATTCACAGATGTTTTCCGCAGTCCAGGGCAGAGGCCGCCAAGCCGACTCCCTTAACTACAAATTCCATATATATATATATATATATATATATATATATATATATATAATCGCTGCAGAGCCATCTGTGGATTGGACAAGGTTTTTTTCCCCTTTCCAGGATGAACAGCCCTGTCAAACGGTGTGCTATGGAAAAACAATAATGACATCATCGGCCGCTGCCTGCCTTCTAAACACACACCGTTAAGTATTCAACTCTGCCAGATGTATCTCTGGGGGGGGGGGGGGGAGGTGGGGCACGCAACTCAGGAGGGAGGGGGGCTGACTTCAGAGTAAACAGGTAAAGGTGCAGACACCCGGACTGCTCTACTGTGTGTGTGCGCGCTCTGGAAAGGGTCGAAGTTTGCAAAACAAACACACACACATCCCCCAAATACGAGAGAAGCAAACAGTTCCCAACTAGGTTCTCCTCCTCCTCGGAGACCTACTGAAATCAATGGACCTTTCGGTGGGTTTACCAGTGCCGAAGCACCGCCTAACACCTTGGTGCTCTGCAAAAAAAAAAGGGGGAGGCGGCGTTGAGAAGATTTAAGAAGGCGACCTCCCGGGTTCAGTCTTGAAGTCCCTGGACAGCTGCTGCCAGCCAGTTCCGGCAATACTGAGGGATTGGGGCCCACTGCAGAAGGCAGCTTCTCGGCTTAAATCTACCCTTACCCCAGATCCTTGAGGACTGGCATCTTGTTCTTGCATCCAGGAAGGGCTGGTGGGGTGGAAAGAGGGAGCACGTTCCTTGCCCGAAACCCCGGGGAGCCGCTGCCGGTCCGCGTCGGCAACAGCGCGCTCGGTGGAGCCGCCAGGCCGACTCGCGAGGAGGTCCCTAAAGGCAGCGCACCTCGGGGGAGAAGGGAGGCCCGAAGGCGCACCGATAATCTCCACTCCTCGGGGAGGGAGGCGCGCGCAAAGCGAAAGGAAACTCAACCCGGATCGGGCTCGCCGCCACGGACTCCCCTCCCTGCACCCTCCCGTCTCTATCCGCCGCGGGATCCTAAGGACAAGTGACGCCCCCTCCGCCCCCGCCTCGCCCGGATAATCACCCTCGCCGCCGCGCGTCCCTCTCCAAGTCCCGACGGGGGTCTCTCCAAAGCGCGCTTTGGCGCACGGCAGCTGGCGTCTCTTGCGCGTCTCTTCTCTTTCTCTCCCTCCGTCTGGCTGGCTTCCTCCCTCCTCTCCCGGCAGCAGCTGCGCGGATCTAGCCGCCCAGCACCGGCCAGGCCCCGATCCGCCGCCTCCGGGCCCCCGCCCGGGCGCTGCAACCGGCCCCCGCCGCGCTCCGCATTACGCGCCCGGGGCCTGGAACTTGGAGACGCGGCTGGCGCTGGCTCGCTGCTCGTCTGCGCCTCCCCTTCGGCGCCTCCTGCTCCTCCTCCCGAGGAGGCGGATGTGACAGCAGCGACAGCCGCACTGGAAATGACGACGGGGCGGCAGGAGGAGCCGGAGGTGGAGCGAGGCCTCCTCCGCCCGGCACGGGAGAAAACGGTTGCCACGCTGGGGAAAGGCTTCCCCAAGCGCCGCGCCGCGCAAGGGGTGGCCCGATGCGCCTCTTCATGAGTCATTTTCTCGCGGGGAAAGGCCCAAGAGCCCCCCCTCCAGCGTTTCACTTGCAGAGGGGCATCCCCAGAAACGACTGTTTGCGTGACTCTCTGGAGAGCCGCTGCGTGTGGGCAATGCTAGGTGGACAGTTGCCTGACACAGTATAAATGTGCGTCTCTGTATGAGTCCCTGTTCTTTTCTTAGTTACTCCCCATTATCCTGGACAGGGGGACGACGGTTCATCCCAGACCCTCCAAGTGTCCCTGTTTTCCAGGAACAGTCCCGGATTTACTGAAACCACCCCTGTTTCTGATTTGATCCCAGAATATCCTGCTTATCCTATTTTCTTTTGGGAAACGTTGGAGGGTATGGAGTTATTCCACCCCCACCCCGAGCCAAGGAAAAAACTCTAAAACCTTAAAAATTAGAGACATCACCTTGCCAACAAAGGTTCGTATAGTCAAAGCTCTGGTTTTCCCAGTAGTGATGTATGGAAGTGAGAGCTGGACCATAAAGAAGGCTGATCACCAAAGAATGGATGCTTTTGAATTCTGGTGCTGGAGGAGACTCTGGAGAGTCCCATGGACTGCAAGAAGATCCAACCTCTCCATTCTGAAGGAAATCAGCCCTGAGTGCTCACTGGAAGGACAGATCCTGAAGCTGAGGCTCC
The DNA here is from genome assembly GCF_964106645.2 of Podarcis pityusensis. NCBI lineage: Eukaryota > Metazoa > Chordata > Lepidosauria > Squamata > Lacertidae > Podarcis > Podarcis pityusensis. The sequence goes on from NC_138043.1 coordinate 1,984,177, forward strand.
AATATTTTGGCCACCTCAGGAGAAGAGAAAACTCCCTGGGAAAAACCCTGATGTTGGGAAAGATGGGGGCACAAGGAGAAGGGGACGACAGAGGACGAGATGGTGGGACAGTGTTCTCGAAGCCGCTTCTGGCGAACCAGAGCAGCACATGGAAACGCCCTTTTCCTTCCTGCCGGAGCGGTACCTATTTATCTACTTGCACTTTGACGTGCTTTCGAACTGCTAGGTTGGCAGGAGCAGGGACCGAGCAACGGGAGCTCACCCCATCGCGGGGATTCGAACCGCCGACCTTCCGATCGGCAAGCCCTAGGCTCTGTGGTTTAGACCACAGCGCCACCCGCGAGGCTAACCCCTGTATAGGGAAGCCTTTTAATGTGTAATACTATTATTTTTATGTTTGTGGAAAGCTGCCTCTCAGAGCGGCTGGTGTTTAGTCAGGATCTCCTTTTTCTGTAAGTGGAAGCCATGGGTTCGAGTCCTACCCTCCGGAGCAGGAGAAAACGAGCTCGTTCCACCTTCCACGTGACAGTTCTTCAGATGTTTGAAAACGGCTATCATCTCTCTTTTTTTCCTTTGCGGCTGCCTGACAGGTGGAAATCCAACTTTTAGCCCTTCTTTGCTTTTCAAAGCCAGGGCAAAACACTAACCCTGTTTGGTCAGCAGATGGAGATAGTGGACCACAATTGGACCTGCTGGCTTTAACTCTGTAAAAGCTATATATATACACCGTATATACAAAAGACACAAGAGGCTTGCTTTGCAATGCAGTATTTCCCCTTTTCTTTTTAGAAGGCTGAAAAGCTCAGTTATTTGCATATAATAATTGCATATAATAATGTAAACCTAGAGACTTGCATATACAAAAGACACAAGAGGCTGTGAGAGAGTTGAAAGCATAGCTTATTTAATTTTTATACATTTTTTTCTCATTTTTTGCAACTTTTTTCTTATTTTTTTTCGCCCTTTTTCTTATTTTTTTCTCATTTTTTTTTTTAAATTGTCCTTTTGGAATTTTATTTTTTTATTTTCCTTTTGCATAGGGGGTGGGGGGTGGGCCGGGGGGGGAGAGAAAAGGAACGAAAACCAGAGCCGGCTTTCGGATAATGGTACATTTAAAATAAAAAACAAGGAAGAAAAGTGCATTGGCTAAAAAAAAAAAAAAAAAAAAACAGTACGCGTATGACGAATGCTAGAATCAAATATTGTGAAAAGCACTGGAGAAAAGCAAGCTTGTGTGTGCATGTGAGTGAATGGGGAGGCCATGGTGAGCCCGGCTGAAATGAGAGAGGGATGAATTGCAGATTGCTGTGTTGGCGGACCGAGATCTGCGTTGCAGCTGATTATTTCGTTCCCTTGGGTACGTCTACGCTGTATAGCGACACCTCCACACAAACCCCAACCGCCCAACGAACCTTGGGAACTGTAGTTTAGCCGGGCGCCTGGGAACTGTGGGTTGACGCTCCCTGCTTGCAGCATGACAGAGCCGGGCTCGAAAGTTCGTTGCACTCAGAGTAGACCCCTTGAAGAACGAAAGGATGGGCTTGACACAAAGGGTTCCAGATGCAACTTTCCAACACATCTACTCTGAGTCGGGTTCTGTGCAACCCACCGTTCCCAGCAGAGAAAGGCCGGCCGCTAAACCAGTTTAAGGCTGCGGTGTAGACAGGACGCCCCTGAGGCCAGATCCATTTCCTCTTTGGCTGGGAAACGGTCTCAGTTCACTTTTCCCGGCGTGGACAACACTGCGAATACGTGTGTTAACTTAGCAAGCAGCAAGCGAGAGAGTAAACTATTATTGCGACATCTGTAAAATATAAACGGCAGAAGTGTGTTTGCGCGTCACCGTCGGGGGGAAGAAAGCGAACTTCCGGTCAGATATATGGAAAAGAAGGGATCAGGGGAAATAAAAGATTGAAGGAAATGAGAATCGACGCCAGCTGGATCCTGGCCCAACTCTGAGAAACATTCTTGCCTCGGTTATCCCTCCACCCCACCCCAATGTTCCCTTCCTCTTCCTCCTCCTCCTCTTCCAGACTACGCAATGACAACAGGGAACATGAAGACAAAAGGATGAAACTTCACAAACGGAAAAGTGTGGCTCAAGGTCTTGGGGACGGCAACTTCCCAGCTGTGCAGTGCTGTCAGAGAAAGCGGTACAGGCCGATAAATTGGTCAAGTCTTGGTTTCCTCTTAGTTTCTCACTCCCCCTATCTTAAATCCAGTCTGCTTGGTTCGATTCCGGCATCTGTTTGCTTTAAAAAAACCCGCAGAAAAATCCACTCCCGTTAATATACAGTGGTACCTCGGTTTACAAACTTAATCCGTTCCAGAAGTCCGTTCTTAAACCGAAACCGTTCTTAAACTGAGGAGCACTTTCCCTAATGTGGCCTCCTGCCGCCGGTGCCCTTCCACTGTTCGGATTCCGTTCTTAGACCAAGGTAAAGTTCTCAAACCAAGACACTGTTTCTGGTTTTGCGGAGTCTGTAAACCAAATCGTTCTTAAACCGGACTGTTCTTAAACCGAGGTACCCCTATAGTTGCTTTGTAGGTAATTTTGCCTCAACCACGCATTTTTTACCCTAATAGACAATTGATTGGAATATAGTGCATTATATCTACAGGATTTCCCTGGGATTCCAATGACGGAATTAGTAGCTCAACAACTTGAAATACGGCAACGTTTGCAGGGCGGCGTTTGCAGAACCGCACTGCAAAGTTTGCGGATGCTCGGATTTCGAAGGACCCCAGGATGTTGGGCTGATCGCATTGAAAAGCGAACCAAATTAATTCCCTTCCCTGTCCCTTCGACGGCTGCAAATCACATCCGTGTCAAATCGTTGTTTTATTTGTAGTCAAGGACAGTTAATAACTCTTTCATTTGTATAGGTGCGATTTCTTAGGATGCGTTTTCTGTAGTCAGCCATCTAGCTATAGCAGGATCTGATTGCCTTTAATTCCTTTGCTTGTGGAAAGTTCTGCAAGTTTTCCTGAATCAGACTGAACTCGTAATAGGGGCGAGTGGGCGTGCCAACCAACCTAGCCCCGCCCACCTGGCTCCTCCCCTCAACCAAGCCCCGCCCACTTGATCTACCCCTCGGCCAATCCTGACAGCACTGCATCAGCCAGGAGGGAAGTAGAATGAGGGGGGCCAAATCTCTCCTTCCAGTACTGAATTTGGGGCCCTTTCATACCAGTGTGTGCGGGGATAATAATATAGCAACGCCACAGATTTAAAAGAGCAAAAATTACCCGGGGTAAATAGGTGATTAGGGCTCAAAGAAACACAATCCAGCAGTAAATTTCATAGGCACAGCATAAATTATATTTTTGGTATTCCAGAATGCTGCTGGCTTTTGTTTCCTTGGCGCGAGTATACAGTTATTGTCCTTGCCGTATTATTGTCCGGCGACAGGTTATGGGACCAGAAAATCACAGCGCACGCCACAACCTTGTAGGTTCGAGACAGGACAGGGAAGCCTGTGTGTGTTAGCAGAAAGGGCGATGCCAGGAAAAGCAAACAAACCACGACTGATCCCAATAAAAACCTTATTTCCAAAGGCAGCCCCCACAAATAACAACTTCCCCCAAACGCTCAGGGTTCGGGGAAACGGATGCAGCGATCGACAGAGCGGTTAAGCAGCCGCTCCTCCGACTGGCGTCGGGGGGGCGAATGTCACGCCCACGCTTAATCCGGTTTCAATCCGGATTTCGACCGCGATGGCGGCATCTCCCTCCCACTCCCACGTCTTTTGTTCAGCGTCCTCGGCTAAACCGGATTCAGAGCGGTTCCGTCAGAGACGGAAAAGGAGGGTTTCCACGCGCAGGCTGAATCAGTTCGGAAGCGGCTCGTTTTGCAAGAAAGCTGGGAGAAATCTGGGGATAAGGCTCTTCTAGGTCTCTTCTGAAATAAACTGGGGGGGGGCAGAAGCTGGGGGTTGTTGCTGGAACATAGTCTCATCCTACAAGCCGTCGTCAAACGGCAGCTTCCATCAGCAGGCCAATATTTTTCCGGGGAACGCTTACAGTGTCTCCCCCTGCTACAACACCATCTCAGACCTTTTGAGGACAACGGAAAACCCTAAATCGACTCAAAACCCACCGCTTCTTAATTTTCCCTCGGGGCAACCACTCTCCCCCACCATCTTGGGGGGAGCGCCCCCACCTCAAATCCACAAATGTGCAAGTTAAAAGAAGCTGGTGTTTGTGTGTGTGTGTTTTCCTTTCCAAAACAAAAAAGAGAGAAGCAGCAATTTAATAAAATTATATTGCAAAAGAAGTTTTCTTTTTCTTTTTTAAAAAGATATAGATATATATACACAGTGCTCCCCACCCCGGCCAAATTGCAAATTATCCTGGTTTTCAAGGAAGGATTGTCAGTTTAGACACTCATGCCCTTTGACCCTCCGGCCAGACCCATTTAAAAGAAAGAAAAGGGGGAGAAGGGGGAAAGACCTATCGCTTTAACGAAATCGCCTTGTCGGGGGCCGGGAAGCGATTTTGGGTGGGAGGGTGGAGACACCCAGGGAGACGCATCGGACGCGAGTCGCCGCGTCACCCAGGCGCCAAGAACGCCCCCTTTCCGGCATAGCACCATAAAGGTAAATACAATATTCTGTACATGATTTCTCTGCCCCCGTGGGGCCCTTTCAAACAACTGCCCCCAAAGTATAAAAAATATGTAGTGCATGAGGAAGGCAGGAGGGCGCCCCGGAAAGTGTGCCTTGCATAGAAGTGGGAGTAGACTTCCTCGCACAGAGTCCACAGTGCGAATGGCGCTACGGGGAAGTTCTCGTCGCCGACGGTCGGGGGCGAAGGGAGCTTGGCGTGTCCCTGGAGGGTCAGGGCGAGGGGACCTCTTGTCCCTGCTCTAAGGAACATTTCCCGGCTGCACGCAAGAGATGGAGGAATGCCTCTATTCCGAAGAGGCATTCTCTCCCGGGAAAGGGGAGTGCTTCTTCAGAACTGGGCCTTCCTGTGATGGCCTGGGATTTGGGCTCGGAGGCTGAACCTGAGGAATCCCAGCCTGCACAGGATTCCCCGCCTCCAGAACCAGCTGAGCTGGGGCTGGGGCCTGAGCCTGAAGGGTCCTCACCTGTGCTGGATCCTCAGGTGAGTCTGCTCTGGCTCCTGAGGTGATGGAGGACCCATTGCCTGCAGGTGCTCCACTCTCAGCCCCGTCAGAGGAAGCTGAGGTTGCCTCTGGGTCCAGTAACCCTCCAGCCTCTCCTGAGCTGCAGAGGCTCAGGGCAGAGAGGCGGAGGGAACTAAGTTCCTGCAGGAGGAGGGCTCGCCTCCAGGCCAGGAGAGGCGAGTCACCTGTGGACCGGGGGCGCCCTATGCCTCGGGGCAGATAAAAGCCAGCCAGCCCCAAGTTGCAGGAGCAACATTGTCGCTAGCCAGTTCCTGCCTGCACTCTGTCCTGCTGGATCTTCTGACCACGCCCAACTCCCTGCCTTGGACCCAGCTTCAGCTTTGACGGACGGCCTCAATACTGCTCCCTCGACCTCGGACTGGACTCAGACCATGCCTCACGGAAACCCACGGGACCAGCACACTTCCTTTTGTGGCTGGACTCTCACAGCCTCAGCCTCCCTAGCCAGACGGCATGGAGGGTGCAATTCAATTCAGGAGCTTCGGAAGGCCATAGCACCCCACACACATCTTAGGGGGGAGCAAGATGGGATGCCCCCCCAAAGCACCCCAGGGTTTCCTTCTCTTCAACCCACAGCCTCCCTCCTTCCTCGCCTCCCTGATTGTCGCCTGGGGCGAGTCGGAAATTGCCTCCGGAGACGCCGCTCGTCCTACAAAGAGACACCTCTCTCCGCACCCCCTAATTTAGTTCCCAATTTCGTTTACGGTTCCCGCGGCTTCGACCCTTCCTCCTCCTCCTTTTTGAGAAAAGTTTTCTGCCTTGGAACAATTGCACATCCGTCCTCCTCTCTTAAGACAGCCTCTACCCACACGGGGGTGCCAGAAATAAATCAGTAAGCGCAGCAGCTGCGGCGGGGTTGCATAGGTGTGATTGCTGCAAGTTTCTTGATCTGTGGTTTTTATTTGTGTCCGCCGAAATGCACCCAAATGCCTCATTATTATTATTAAAAGGCGGGGAGAATCTGAGCGCAAACCACCTCAATTTCCCCCTCTTCCGCCAATTCAGGAGGTGGGGCTATTCAGGATTAGAGGCCCTGTTTTCTGGGTTTCAGCTCAGGGGCACAGTGCCTGCAGAAGATTCCGGGTTCGATTCCCGACGGCAGCTTCCAGCAGGGCTGGGAAAAGCTTTCCAAAATACTGGACAGCTGCTGCAAGCCAGTGTAGGCTGCCCAGGGGGCCCAACTCAGTATAAAGCAGCTTTCTACTTAAACCAACCCTTCACCCAGGACAATGAGGACTAGAATATTGCGTTGTTTTTAGGAGAAGCCAATAGCTTTGCATGCAAAAGGTTGCAGGTTCAATCCCTGGCAATCTCCAGCTGTATTTACATTTTGCCTATGAATTCTTTTGGGGGCAGCGGCCAAGCAGGAAACACGGAGGAAAAGGTTAAAGGCCACGGCCTGCCAGGAAAGGGTCAAATCTTCACCTCTGCGAAGCTTCCGCGTTTACGCCCAAGCCTCTGCTCTGCGGAGAAACTCCCATTCGCAGCCTGTAGATTTGTGGCAAAGGATGGAAGGACTCCATTGCCCCCAACTTCCCAACAGTCCCCCCCCAGGCAGTATGGCCTAATGGTCAGGGCAGACGGGAGTTGCAGTTCAGAGACATTTGGGTGGCCACAAGTCCCTGCAAGCGACACAAAGTTGTCCTTTCTGGGGCTGTGAGTGCGAATCGTTTAGATCAGTGGGAGGTTGGGGGGCAGGATGTTCCATCTCCAGCGGCGTCGCCTTGGGAGACGAAGTCGAAGCACACTGCCCCACAGATCTGGGATGGGTGCCTGGCCTGTGGTCAGTAAATAAGGTGCTTTCGTTTATTTTTTTTTAGATCCCTCTTCCATCAGTTGCTGGTCAATAAACCAGCAGACCTAAATTAAGTGCTTAATAATAATAATAATAATAATAAGTAGGTGAACTTCTTTTTAGCATTTTGGGGTGGGTGTAGATGGATCCAGTAGAATTACAGAATCAGAGCTAGAATCCGGGGTGCCAACTTGAATAAAATATTGGGGAAGGGCAAGAAAGTATAACCGATCGCACAACTGATTGCAAGACGGAACATTTGAACGGAGATGCCCATCAGCTTTTGGGGAGAGGCTGTCCCCTCAGTTTATTGGTGACCCCGAAGGGACCTCGGCCCCTAGGAGTTGGCTGCTACAGTTAGAAGGGGCCTCTGCAATGCCAGAATCTCAACACGCGGTCCCCCATCCAGTTTGAAACCACACCGGACCCTGCTTAGCTTTGCAAACGTGCCAGCTGCCTATCACGCCTACAGAATACATTCTTAACCTGAAAATGCATTGACGTTGTCAACGTGGCTAATAAATTGTCTTACCTTGACAACGTCAGGCTTTTTAAAACAGCGTTTCCACCCTACATCTATTGCTCCCTGGCGAGGAAGGATCTGCCAACTTCCTTTCCCTCTCTTTCAAATTTTTCCCCAGTCTTAGATTCAGTTCTCCGCAATCCGTAGCAAATCACCAAAAAAAAAAAAAAAAAAAAAAAGCCCTCGCGAAAATTCACCGGCATTTTTCCATGCAAATTTCTCCCAACGAACACATTTTTCCACATGCGGTTTTTGACTGTCGTGCACATTTTCGCGAGCCGTTCCCCTCCTTGTTTAATGCATTATTATTTTTTTGCAAATGTTCTTTGGCCGGAAAACCACCTTGCAAAATTCAGATCGATGCAAATTTCAAAAAGCGGGTGTGTTTCGGTTTTCCTTTGGGGAGGGCGAATGTGATAGCTCTGCAGTTAAATGTGAACTGAACCAATTTTTTTATCCATCCCTTGGATTCAACAGCATGCCAATTTTCATGGGTGTAAATAGGTATCTACTGCAGAGAGCTAAATTAGTCCAGGCAGGACTAATTTGACCCACAGGTCTTGGACCGTGTTCCTTCCAGAATTTTTTAATTTCTTGACGTCTCCAAACAACGAAGGGTGCTCTTAGCTTTTGCAGCCTGAGTAGGTAGTATTCTGGGATGTCGGGAAAGACCTCACCGCTCAGAGCTTTCCCGGAAGCCAGCTGCCATGGAAATTTCCTCTTTCCCCCCCTTTTTATAAAGCGTTCAAACCGCAGTCACCATCCCACCTGCTCAACCGAACGAAAGCAAGCGAAATTGCAGAAAGCCGGCGAGTTAAAAAAGGACGAACTTTTCTCGCGCCCGACGCCCCACGCTCATAAAGTTCCTTTTTTAAGATGGGGAAAATGTCCCATTTTGTGGGGACGATGGTGGGGTGGGCGATATAGGATGGAAGGATTCTGGCGTCGGGGAAAAACAGAGTTGGAACGCCAGAGAAGACCCATCGGATTTAATGGGCGCAAATCAGCCACAACCACACATCTCCATAGGTATGCTGGGATGGTGATTCCCCAAAACAGAGTTGGAACCCCAGAGAAGACCCATCGGATTTAATGGGTGCAAATCAGCCACAACCACACATCTCCATAGGTCTGCTGGGATGGTGATTCCCCTTTAGGTTCAAATGTGCCTATGGCACAATTCTGCCACTGTTCATTAATTCCCCCCGCTGCACCCCCCCGAAAACCCTGCCTTTCCCCCAGGCACCGACAAGAGGTAGCAACAGATATGGCTATCTCTTCTTCCCTACTTTTGATATCAACTTTTCAAAACAAAACCCACCTTAAAAAACATGCCCTCTGCTGTTTAGTGTCAGGGTGCTCAAAGCAGTCTTCAGAGGCGTCTACTGTTCTCTCTCTGCATGAGTCACTGAACCAGACACGGCTCATCCTTAGGAAAGAATTCAATTCTGCCAATTGAATTGGCTCTGAATGGATGACATCGCCTCACTTCCACCAAGGACAGGCCAGTTGAGAGCAGGGCTGGGGCCCGATCCAGCGCGTCCCTCTTCCGTTCTCACCAGGCCAAAGCAGTATTGCAGGCACAGACCAACCCCACCAACAAGGGACTGGAAGACAGCCAAGCCGGCAGAGAATTGCTCAGAGGGGCGGCGAGCTCCCTCTTCTGCTCTCAAACGCTGGAGGAATTAGCTGGCCAGTTTGCAACCCACAGCATGCAAAGAGCTTTCTGTTGAAACAAACAACACTCCCCCTAAAAACCTAGAACCTCACGGTATTTGCCTGCACCTCACTTCAAAACATCCACACACCTACGTCTGACCCTCCCTCAATCTACTCCAGAGACCGAATGCCGAATGCAAGGGGAAATAGAAAGTTGGGGCTGGAATAAGCTCTCCGGGGATTTCTTGCAAGCGGGGGCGAGAGGACACCCCCAAAAAAACCCCCAACCAGTCCTTCTCTGCCACGCTTGCCAACTTTGACCTATTAGAAAGAAGTCATCAAGATTTGCAGAATTCAAGCCTAGCCCAACTCGTCCAATAGGCAAGGCGATTTAATTTCATTGCTGCTGATAATTAAGAGATTTCCTACAGGGGGCGCCGCATATTGGGGAAAAAACCCTCCCCATTTTTTCATTTGCATTCGTAACTGGAAGACGTGGAACCGCAGCCAGGGCAGAAATCGCCTCTGCCGCCCCATGTTGGCACTGACCGATGGGTTGCGCAGGATTCAAATTCTCATTGTCCGTCTCTCGGGGGGGGGTGTGGGGTGATGTCTACAGTCTTAGAACACCAGCTTCCCCCCCCAAAAAAACACCCACCGCGTATTTTTGAAGGTGTTTTTTTTTGCAACGGTGATGGTGAAGCAGAACCTCCAGTGGCAGGAGCAAGAGACAGGCTGGTCCCGTTTTTGGGATCCCCGGGGGGACAATCTGGGGTGATAATGTGGCAAATGCTGTTGACAAGTTTTTTTGGGGGGTTGCTACAGGCCAGCGATCCCCGAAGCTCGTAGTTCCCTGTTGGAGGGCAGTGAGATTCTGGAGGGGGGCAAGGGGGAAGTTGAGGGGCACCGAAAAACCAATACAGTGGACGCTCGGGTTGCGAACGTGATCCGTGTGGGATGCACTTTCGCAACCTGCAGCGGCGTGTCTGCACGGGTTGCGATTCTGCACTTCTGCGCAAAGAGCGATTTAGTGCTTCTGCGCATGCGTGACCCCGGAAACCCGGAAGTAACCTGTTCCGGTACTTCCGGGTTTCGGTGGGCCCGTTGCCCGAAAAAAACGCAGCCTGAAGCGTCTGTAACTCGAGGTATGACTGTACTGTTCGTTCGCTTTGCTGAGTTAATGAAACTAAATAGTTTCGATTGGATTTGGCGTAAGTGTGGAATTACCGTATTTTTTGCTCTATAAGACTCACTTTTTCCCTCCTAAAAAGTAAGGGGAAATGTGTGTGCGTCTTATGGAGCGAATGCAGGCTGCGCAGCTATCCCAGAAGCCAGAACAGCAAGAGGGATTGCTGCTTTCACTGCGCAGCGATCCCTCTTGCTGTTCTGGCTTCTGAGATTCAGAATATTTTTTTCCTTGTTTTCCTCCTCCAAAAACTAGGTGCGTCTTGTGGTCTGGTGCGTCTTATAGAGCGAAAATTACGGTAATCGCGACCGTTTTGAATTTTATTCTGTTGTTACGCTCCTGCAAATCGCTTATTCGAATGCTTTTTTTATAGGGCAGGCACTGGAGATGAGCTTATTATGGGATGAAAGGGGCGGCCTCCTGGAAAAAGTTTGGTCTAGACAGACCCTGGGTCTCATCCGGGCACAGAGACCCCCAACTTTCTTTCGGAGAAATGGCAAGAGCTGTTAAGACAGGGGAACGGCCTCGGAACAGACTCTTCTTCCTTGTAGGGTATTTTAATCAAAGTTGCGTGGAAAGTTTTTGACGTTTTATAGTGTTTTTAATATTTTGTTTCGAGCCGGCCGCAGGGGCTGGGGCAACCCAGCCAGATGGGGCATCGTGCAAATTATAAAATTATTATTACTATTACTATTACTATTATTATTATTAGCTGTGATCCCTGCCTTGCAGGGGCTGGAATAGAGGACCTTTGAGGTCCCCTTTCCAACTGTACAATACTATGATTTGTTGAGGCCCAGCCAGTGCAAATAGGACTTAAAGGGAAACAGCTAACAGCCTCTTATGTCTTGGGGTTCGTTTGTTTTTTTTAAAGACACGCTGGACTCTGACTTGGGGAGACTCCCAGCACAAAGGTTCCTTAACCGCCTCTGCGAAATCAATCGCTTTGAAATGTGTGGCGACCCCCCCCCCCAAAAAACGGACTGCTGGCAATCAAAGGAGTCCCAGCATAGCTCTGTACATGCTACAAGCGCCCAAAGCGAGCTCCGCCGGCAGACCGCGAGACGTCGAATCTCAGGGTTGTGGATTCGAGTCCTGCGCTACGGGGGGCTGGGCTGGATGACCTCGTGGGGTCCCCTTTGACTCAATGATCCCAGGAGTTAAGAGGGGACCGTGTGGCCCGCGAGCGGTTCGAGAGCGGTCCCGATTCACCCCCTTGTCGACGCCACGGTTGCCTCCGCTTAAACAGGCGAGGCGGGTTGTGGGAACGGCACAAAGCCGCCAAACCTTTTGAGTCGAAGAGGTGGGGTTGGGCGCGCGTGACCCTCTCTGGCCCTCTCCTTCCACCCAGGGGCATTTATGGGGTGCGGCAACCCTCTATAGGGACAAAGGAGCGTGTGCGTTTGCTCACGGGGAGAAGAGGCACCCATGCCAATTCGAGCCCGTGCGCACGAAACGCGCCCCATCTTTTTGCACAAGCCCAGAACACCAAACCCCCCTCAAAGCCATCTCGGCCACCCGGCAGCCTCTTTCAGAAACTTCGGGATCAACACAAAAAGGAAAGAATTAAAAAACAACAACCGAAAACCCTCGCTTCACTTCCTCCATTGCAATTTGCCCTCGCGCGACCCCGTCCGTAATGCTGATTTTATTTTTTTAAAAAAGGCAATAATTCCCCCCACCCACCCTGCATACCTCCCCCTACCCCATACACGCATTAAAAGCATGCAATCAGATCTGTGCATTAAATCTCATTAAAGTTAATACATTTTTCTTTTCTGTAGAAGGCAAGGCACATTATGTGGTATAAAACATCTTTCTCTCTTTTTTTTCGTTTTTTCGTTTTTTTCTCTCGTGCAAATTCGGGCGGGGAGGGGGGGCGGGGTGGGAGCGGTGGGTTTCTTCTCCCAACCCCCACCCCGTTTCGTTCCTCATCGGAGAGGCGGAGCCAAGTTTTTTGGGGGGGAAGGCGAGAAGGGGGCGGGGCTTATGTATTCTTGCCATGCACACATTCTCAGCCAGCTGATTGGTTGAGCTAGGTCACATGAGTTCCTGTTCCGAAAGCACCATGCAGTCTATAGTGGCAAAAGGGTTTAAAAAAATCTCTCTTGGTTCCTTCCGGAAACGCCTCCAACAATTGCAAATATACGCTTTATGATTTCCGTTTTAAAAAATAATAACGACCCCCATGGGAAGGTAACCAGCTTTGTGGTTTAATTTCAGCTTGGAGAAAACCCATGTTTTTTTTTTCCCGGGGGGACGGGACGGGGTTGTGGGGCGCTCCCACCCACTACTGGCTAAACCTGGCGTCAACATTTCTCGTTATATAAAGGTGCAGAGATGTAAACAAGAGTCGCTAGGAACTGCGCTCCCTTTCCGCTAAACGCTGCCCATTGGGCCTTGGGGTTACCTAGCAAAGTGTCTCCCCCTCCCCCCATGGCCTCGGAGGAGGGAGTGGAGGGGGCAGGTGGGGGCAGGTGGGTTTTTGCATATGCAAACGCAAGCCCCAGGTGGGCGGAGAAGCCACAGCCCCTGAGGATAAGTCGCGAGCGACGTCGTCGTTGGAAGCATCATTCAGAGGGGCGACAGGCACCGCAGCCCCAATCTTTCCGGCCGCGAAGCTGGGCTGAAGACAGAAGACCCCCGGGAACGGGGGAAAGTCCTCCTGGGCGAGACCAGGTCAAAGGTCCCCCAAAACCGCTGCTGTTTCGACCAAAGGAGCTGCGCCGGAGAAGTCCGTGCCTTTTCTCAAAAGCTCACAACTTTTCTTCTTCTTTTCCTTTTTGTACATCTGAAGGCTCAGACTTCTGGGCAAAGGAGATCGGGTGCGCCACAAACCGGTTTGGGCTCAGCGGTTAAAAAACAACAACCCCAAACATATAAAAACCAGAAACAACACCTCTCACATCTCAGATCTTTAAGCTAAGAGACGGGAAGAGATTCGAGACTTCTGGGGGCTTAAAAACCAGCCTGGCGCGTATGTTGGGGAGAAACTCACCCAAGGATGGATTTCATCTCTGAGGCTGGCGGTGGAAAGCGCCATTTTGGATCAAAATGTCATCTGGGTTCTTCCTGGCACATCTAGGGTGCAGAAATACCCACCAGTTGGACAACCGCCATGGCTTCTCCCCCCCAACGAACGCCGGAAACTATAGTTTGGAGAGTGCAGGCAGGGAGAATGTGGCCTTGCAGATGGTCCCAAACTCCCGGCGACTAGGGACTGCGGTTCCGCGGCTTCCAAAACTTCCTTCTCCTTTCTTGGCGCGCCATGTCGTTCCGGCTGGTCTGCTTGGACGGGCCGCTGCTGGATGAGGGCTGCATGCCGTCTGCACCTCACACGTCCCTCCTTGCAGAATCGATCGCTTTCGAACACACAGAGGGAAACTCTCCGGGGCCGTTTCGAAGGATCTCCACTTTTGCTGAAGAGGCGAGGGCGGTGCTCCCCAGACTTTGCAGAAAACTGGCATCGGCAGCGCCGCACGGACTCTTGCACGGCCCTCTGTCGTGGATGCTTCTGTTGCGATGCCTGCGTTGCAGCCGGTTGGACTCAGAGACCCTGGGAAAAGGGGGCGACCCCCTCCCAGCTCAGCAATTCTACGGTTCTGCGAACGACGGGAGGAGATCAGGTCCGTGGTGTTTTAAAGCTTTGGTGTTCGCTGGGAAAAGAGGGTTGTGGTTGGGGCGCGAGGCGTTATTGAAATGATGCTCTCTCGGAGCACTACGAGTTCAGCTCGGATCGGGGCCTGCGCCCGCGGTCGCCGCTTTCTCCGTAACCCGGCGAGGAGGACTGGCGCGTTAAAATGTAGGCACTTGTACCAGTCAGAGATGGCTTCTGGGCTCCACCGTCTGGGGCTTGCGGGAGGGCAGGAATGGGGAGGAAAAGGATAAATTGAGTTCTATAGGGAGGGGGCAACTGTGGGATAAGGTATGGCCTCCCCACGCCGCTGCTGGATTTAGCTATTTTGTCCTGAAAGACTTGCTCCGATAAGGCCCCGTTCTGTACCTCCCTGGTGATCTCCTCTTGACAGCCCCCCCCCCCAAGAATAACAAAAAAGCACTAGGGGGAGACGGCCTTCCTCACCTTGTCCCCCCCCCACGAACTCCCCCTCCCGCCCCCACCTTCCTTTCTCCTTTTCAAAGTGCATTTCCTACAACAATAATAATGTGCAATCCATAGTAGCAGTCCCGTCCCTGGCCTCGCCGCCATCCACGCCACCCCCCTGACATAGCTGGTTTAACTATAACATGCATAGCTCTTTGTACAGAAGGGCTGGGGGGGGCGTTTGCAGGGAGAACGGGGAGGGGGGAGGCCACCAGCTCGCTCACATCCCTCCACAAGCCCCCTTCGCCCGCCGAGCCGGGGACGCGGTCCTCAAATGTACGCAAACCCGCCGGCACGTTACCTTTCCCAAACCTCCCTCCCAAGGGGTTTTGCTAAGGTGGGCAAAGGTGGAGGCTTGAGGGGAGACGCGGACCCCCACCCTGGCCGCAAACCCGCTCCCCGTAAGAGAGCAGGATGGCAATTTTCCACGTGGGCCGGGCAGGGAACCCATTCTCTCGGCCTCACGTCCAACTTTAAGGCAAGGGTTTGAGACAGACCTCCAGTACCATGTGGGAAATTGGGGTGGGGGTGCTGTTTAAACACAGCGTACGGCCGTATCCAACCCCCTGCCCGGTGTTGGAAGAAGTCGTGCCCTGCCAACCCTTCAAGTTTCCAAAGGGTTGTGGGGTTTTTTGCGCGTGCGACGTTTGGGCTCTGCCTGCGCGGACGCGGCTCGGGTCTACCCCCCAACTGACAGCCTCTTTTGCCAGACCAACCTTGTCTTCTCCGGCCCCCTCCCCACCCGTCCCACCCCCTTTCCCGAAGATGGCATCTTTCGAACTCGCTTTTACGCGCATTCCGCTTGCTGGGTGGAAAAAGCGCAGTTGCGGAAATGCGCTCCGTTCTTCTTCCGCCGAAGAAATCTCGCCAACACTCTGTCATGCGGTGGGTGTCGCGGGCGGACCACTCCCCACGGGGAAGCAAAGCGCAGGTTATTTTGTAGGGGGGGGAGGGATTGGGGGCCACAGACGCAGCATAAAAGGTGTCCAGCTTTTCTCCCTCGCGGGAGAAGGAGTTTGCTACCTCCACCGTCTCGATGCGCCGCGGAGATCCGTCGTGCGTGGCGCTCCGTTGTCTTCTCTGGAGAAGGAAGGTGTTGTACAAAAGGGGAGCGGGGTGGGGGAGGTGCTGGAGGGGGCGGCAGCAGGCCAGGAATTACGCCCCCCCTCTCTAGTCTCTCTCTTTTCCACCCCTCACTCCCAAGGGGAGAAAAAAGATCAGGAACATTTTGCATATAACATCCCTTTTGAGAACGGAACTGGCAGGGTGGCCACGAGGCGCGATACATCCTCTATCCAAAGTAGTGTTTGTTTCTGGCCCCCCCCCCCCAAGACTTGTCTGACGGGGTTGCGGGCTGGGCAGGCGAGTCTTCGCTTCGTTCGTTTTTTAAAACATTTTGCAAAAGTTTGGAGCTTCTTCCCGTGGCGCCCAAGGACTCCCGAAGCCAAGTCCGCCGTCGCCCCTCTCTCCGCGCTGCCACCAAGGTTTGAGCCGGGGGGGTCGGGAGTGGGGGTGAATCGTTCTCCTCGGAGGAAGCCCAAAGCCCGGAAGGGGGGGTGAGGGGGGTGAGGAAGATGAAGGTCCAAATGTAAGCTGCGGTTAACCTAAATACCAGGACTGGAGGGCAAGAGGAGAGAGAAAGAGAAAGGGGAAAGAAGATAAAATTATTTTTTTTCCAAAAAACCCACACATTATTTTTTATTGATTTTCAACATTTATCACAAATATAACCTAACAAAAGTGCTAGCCAGATACTTTGGCGGTCGTCTGCAAAGTAAGGTTTGCCTATTAAAGGTAAAGGGACCCCTGACCATTAGGTCCAGTCGTGGCCGACTCTGGGGTTGCGGCGCTCATCTCACTTTACTGGCCGAGGGAGCCAGCGTACAGCTTCCGGGTCATGTGGCCAGCAGGACTAAGCCGCTTCTGGCGAACCAGAGCAGCGCACGGAAACGCCGTTTACCTTCCCGCCGGAGCGGTACCTATTTATCTACTTGCACTTTGACGTGCTTTCGAACTGCTAGGTGGGCAGGAGCAGGGACCGAGCAACGGGAGCTCACCCCGTCGACGTGGGGATTCGAACCGCCGACCTTCTAATCGGCAAGTCCTAGGCTCCGTGGTTTAACCCACAGCGCCACCCGCGTGTAGTTTTTGCAAATAGCCAGCAGGTGGCAGCACAGCCTTTTTGACTCTGTTTCTAGCTAGAGCTATTCCAGACATAGAATTATAGTTTTCAAAGAGATATTGGGGATCATTCTGCTTCAGCCCTCTGCAATGCAGGAATAAGCGGCGGGTTTTTGCTAAAAGAACCAGGAAGAGTCTTAGACCATCACTATTTCTGTTGGTGAATCCCCTCCAAAAGCCTCCACAATTTCACTTCCCTGAAAAAACTCAAGAACCAGGCATGGAATAATCACTCTGCGTGTGTTTGCGATGGAAAAAAGCAGGTGTAGAAATTTAGCGCTGAGCCCAGCGTCTGCTTTCCCCAGAAACTCAGCATTTTAAAATTTTTATTTTTAAATCAAGTCGCTAGTCCTCAATATATTCCCCAGTGGTAGTGATGGGGGTTGCACCACCACCAAATTACGTCCCTACAGGTTGCAGCATTCGCTTTCCTGAGAATTTCAGCTTAAATAACCCATTTCTTTGGGGATTATGGACAATTTTTTTCTGGAGGCCCCATTGGCGAAAGCGCGCCTAGGGTTACAACCTGTTTTGGTTTGCAAACGGATTATGGTTGTAAACCAAGGTAAGGTAAAGGTAAAGGGACCCCTGACCATTGGGTCCAGTCGTGACTGACTCTGGGGTTGCGGCGCTCATCTCACTTTACTGGCCGAGGGAGCCGGCGTACAGCTTCCAGGTCATGTGGCCAGCAGGACTAAGCCGCTTCTGGCGAACCAGAGCAGCGCACGGAAACGCCGTTTACATTCCCGCCGGAGCGGTACCTATTTATCTACTTGCAATTTGGCGTGCTTTCGAACTGCTAGGTGGGCAGGAGCAGGGACCGAGCAACGGGAGCGCACCCTGTCATTGCGGGGATTCGAACCGCCGAACTTCTGATCGGCAAGCCCTAGGCTCTGTGTTTAACCCACAGCGCCAGCACTGTAAAAAAAGCTGTGAACCAGTGCCAGATTTACATATAAGCTAAACAAGCTATAGCTTAGGGCCCCGCTCTCTTGGGGGCCCCCAAAAAGTTTAAAGGGGGAAAAACTGGATGTACATTTCCAAAATATAAGATAAAAAACAAATAGAATAAAACCTACATGCAGCAATAGTGTTTCGTATTAAGGAGGCTCCTCTGATGTAAGTCATGGTCCTCAGCTGCTAGCCTGCTCCCTAAAATATCCCTGGTTTGCTCCTTTCTATATATAGGGTGCCTACATTCTGCATGGCCTGGTCGCACGGCCACATGTGCAAAGGGCTTGAGATACCTATTAGGTCCATCAATTAAAGGTAAAGGTAAAGGGACCCCTGACTGTTAGGTCCAGTCGTGGCCGACTCTGGGGTTGTGGTGCTCATCTCGCTTTACTGGCCGAGGGAGCCGCCGTACAGCTTCCAGGTCATGTGGCCAGCAGGACTAAGCCGCTTCTGGCGAACCAGAGCAGCGTACGGAAACGCAGTTTACCAATTACCATATAGCATTTATTCAACACAAAAAACAGCGGCCATTTGTTGTTGGCAAAGGACAGCTGGACATATAAAGGGCCCCATTACCTTTCAGGAAATTAGGGCCTCATCCGGCCCTGGCTTTAGCTGAGATTCCTGCATTGCAGGGGGTTGGAATGGATGGCCCCTGGGGTTCCCTTATCACTCTACGATTCCATGACCTGCAAGCCATCTTGGCTGGAGGTGTTTGTGCGTGGAGAGAGAGGCTGCGCAATAATTCCTACTGCGTCTAACAAGCTTTTCTCCCTCCCCTCCTTTTTTTTTTTTTTGCAGATTCAGCAGATCTTGGCTGGCGAGAGCGAGTTCCCCTCCGCGCTCCTCCTTTCCTAGCCAGCCACCCGCAGTCTCCGCACTGCCTCTCCTCTGCAGTCAATTCCCCCCGCAACCCCCCCCCAAAACACACGCAGACACATATATGCCCTCTGGGACATTGCAACTGCGGCACGGAGAATCGCGCGTGAAAAGAGAGATTTGTGGGCCGAACGAGTGGATCTGACCCTCGTCTCCCTGCCTGACGAAGGCAGAAGATTTTGCAGAGGGAGAAAAAGGTCGCACAGATCGCTTCTTCAGACACCCGACCAAACACGTGTCAAATCTTTTATTTCCCTTTTATGAAAATTACCCGCTCTGAGACCCCACAGCTAATTCTCCCCTGGCCTCCTCGCTGGCCCAAGTAGGATCAATTCAGCCAGCTAGCCTTGGTGATCATCTAATGCTTATTAGATGGATTCCCCCTAAATTGATTCCTGAGCTTTGAATTTTATCGTTATTCATGTTTTTATGCTGTGTTTTATGCTGCTTTTACAATTGTTTTGAATTTGTTGTGAGCCTGGTGTTTGAACCGGGAAGGGCGGGGTATTAATAAAAATCTATTATTATTATTATTAATTATTATTATTATTAATTGAGGGGAAAGCATGCACCCAAAATGTGTCTGTTTGCGAAACAGGTTTGCGAAAAGGCATTCATCTTGTCGCCTTTTCCCCCCTTTGGATGTCTCAGAATCGCAAGTTAGCTATCTGGCCTGAATCAAAGGACTGTAGAGTTGCAAAGGGACCCCCAGGGGTCATCCATCCCAACCCCCTTTGCAATGCAAGAATTTCAGCTAAAGCATCCCTGACAGAGGGTCATTCAAACTCTGCTAAAAGACCTCCAAGGAAGACTTCCATCCCACGGCTGAATAGCTCTTACTGCCAGAAAGTTTCCCCTGATAATTTCGTTGGAATTTCCTTTGGTGGCGAAGGGGTGGAAGGAAGAAGAAGCCCCGACAATAATAAACTACAAGAATTTGCTGAAATGGCGCGGTTGACAAATAGCTATATCAGGCATAGGCAAATTCCAGCCCTCCAGATGTTTGGGACTACAACTCCCATCATCCCTAGCTAACAAGACCAGTGGTCAGGGACGATGGGAATTGTAGTCCTAAACATCTGGAGGGCTGGAGTTTGCCTATGCCTGAGCTATATAATCCCTATTGTAGTAAGATAAGACCTTTGGAGCAGGCATTTAAAAAAGAAAGTTTTTTTTATGAACCACCCTAAAGGTAAAGGGACCCCTGACCGTTAGGTCCAGTCATGACCGACTCTGGGGTTGCGTGCTCATCTCGCTTTATTGGCCGAGGGAGCCGGCGTACAGCTTCTGGGTCATGTGGCCAGCAGGACTAAGCCGCTTCTGGCGAACCAGAGCAGCGCACGGAAACGCCGTTTACCTTCCCGCCGGAGTGGTACCTATTTATCTACTTGCACTTTGGCGTTCTTTCGAACTGCTCAGTTGGCAGGAGCAGGGACCGAGCAACGGGAGCTCACCCCGTCGTGGGGATTTGAACCGCCGACCTTCTGATCGGCAAGTCCTAGGCTCTGTGGTTTAACTCACAGCGCCACCCGTGTCTCTATGAACCGCCCTGGTAGGGCAGTAATTGTTCCTTGATCATTTGTCACCCCCCTCCATGGTGGCACCTGGGGCGGACCGTCCCCCCTTCCTACGCCCCTGCCCACAATGCTTGACCACTCACTG